>NC_045596.1:53546562-53849588 GCF_009762305.2 Zalophus californianus | reverse complement strand
AAATGTGAGGCCCTATCAAATTTACTGTGTGACAGGAAGCACAAAGTGCAGATCAAAGGCCCCACAGTGAAATCTGGGAAAACTTAGTTAACCCTCTTTGGTGAAATTTAGAGCAAAGCCCATGGTTCCTTCAGCAGAGAAACCTATTTCCATGTTAGTTCATAATTTTTTAATAACAACTTTTTGTAATAATTATTTTCTAGACATCCAAAATTGAGCAAAATGCTCCAATATATATATTTTTTTTTTTTTTTTTGGAGAGCGAGTGTGAATGGAGGTTGGAGGGGGAGCGGAGGGAGAGGGAGAAAGAATTCTAAGCAGGCTCCATACCCAGCACTTAAAGCCCGACCTGGGGCTCAGCCTCATGACCCTGAGCTGAAATCAAGAGCCAGCTGCTTAACTGACTGAGCCACCCAGGCACCCTAAAATGCTCCAGTATCTTGAAGACACATCAGTTAGCTTTGTGTAGGTAATTAATTTTGAATACAAATGTCTGCTTTAGACTCTCATGTACGTGAAAGGTATGGAGGTGGTCCTCACTTTGCACAGCAGTGCAGAACCATAAAAAATGATTGTACAAGTTGAAACTGGGAAAGTGATTCTCAAACAATGGGGAAAATTATCATTGTTTCATAACCTTTAATTTTTTTTGCAAAAATATTAAAAAACTCTCTGATTTGGTTATAAATCTATAGAGAAATGAACAAAATGTTAAAACTATTATTTAGGGCACTGTTATTTAAAAATTAGAAACAGAAAACTGTTTTATTTTTGGAAAAGTCTTATCAAGAACAGTTTGAACAGTGCTTGCTTTCTTTTTGTTTTGTAACTTGTGACAGAGTATTTTTTAATGGCTTGGTAATTATTATACTCTTTTTCTAAGTTTCAACAGAATATTCTTTGTGTTGTCAAGGTCGTGAGATATCTTTGAGAGTTTCTTTAGTGTGAAGTGTTTTTGCCAGCATCACTTCCTCTGGGGCATCTTTATCCCATTCTTTATGAGCACCCTCCTCACTGATGCCAGTAGGCTCACCTTCGCTGTGTTTCTCGGGCTGTGTCTGTTAGCAACACTGTCAACATTTCCATGGTCAGCTCTTTCGTCTAAAATTTCATTTATGTACAATTCAAATCTGGCAAAGTTATTTTCAAAGTGAGGTAGAAGTTTCTACCATACTGCACACATTTTGCTTGCTGCCATGATGCTTGAGTATTCTCAGTTGCATGCTTTATGTCATGTATCTTTCCAAACTCAGCTAAAGAAATGACATGATCTCCAATTGAAGCTTCAGGAGTCTGTCCGAAAGTCCAACTAAGATAAGAAGATTTAAAAGTTGAAATACCTCCTCAGTCCAGAAGCTGGGTTAATCAAGTCGCGTTTGGTGGTAGAAAGGCAGTCTTCACATTTTCATGCAAGTACCCTAGAAAATTAGAGTGATCTAGAGTAATGTCCACCAGTATTAGTGCTTTAAGTGTTCTAGATTATTTTGCCTTTTGTATCTCTACCACTGGGAGATAAGGAGGCAGCACGACTACATTTTTGTTGTCTATGCATGAGTAGCAGATATACAGTGACCAATCACTAACAGACTTTGAAAGAAAGAAATGACATGATTTGTCACTGGTCGTGATTTGCATCTGTTATTTATGTAGTGATTTGTGGAGTGAAGAGATAGCAGCCGACTCTTTATGCAGTCACTCACAGTTAATATATGCCGGTAGCTGAAATTTGAACAGTGTTTTCAGGGGACTGGTGTTATTTAATTAAACCAGAATAACTGAAATAAGGTTCAAAATGAGAAATACTTTTACTAAGCTTAACAAATTTATCTGAGGATTCTGTACTTAATTTTTCTCTTCATAAAAATGTGTTCAGCTGCTCATTTTTTTTTTTTTTTCCCAAATGATGGCATGGAGCTTTAAAATGTAAGAAATAATTTTAACTTGGTAAACTTTATAAATTATTTTAACTTCCTTACACTAATAAGGAGGATAGTAGGTGGAATCTGCCTTCCATCCTTATGTGCAGCTCAGGAAGGCAACAGGAAAGGAAGATTTATTTCCATCTCTGCCTGCATATGGTCGGCCAAGCAGCCACTAAAGATCGCATCTCTAGTGCTCTTGCATGTATAGCAGACAACTGCACTTTGGACTAAACACGGACCTTCACTATGTTAGCCAGCTTGGAGTGGAGTCTTGAAGAAGAAAATATGCCCATAATTACATGCATAGCATCCTTGAGAAATTGCGGAAATCTGGGGGAGTAGGTAATAGGCCCAGGGAAAAATCCTTCTTCTGACAAATCAACAAAAAGGAAGGTTTTCCTCAGGTTCTAGTAAGTTAGAACATTTTTTTAAGACAGGTTTACTGAGACATAATTTGCCCAACATAAAACTTCCCCCTTGTAAGTGTATAGTTCAATGAGTTTTAAAAACAAGGAACACTTGATAAATTTGCATGTCATTCTTGAGCAAAGCCATGCTAATCTTCACTGAGTTGTTCCAATTTTCATTCCAATTTTTACTGCCAAGTCAAGCACTCTCAGAATTTTAATTTTTGGCAGAAATTTGCCATCTAATATTTTCCAGAACATAGGGGAAGGAAATGTTAGGATTTATTTTTATGATGGACATTGTATGTATATTTAATATTTATTTTAGAAGCATTTAAGATAATATATAGACAGATAAATAACCAGATTCAACCAAAATGTACTGAATCTTCACGTTAGTTTTAGTATGTAGTTGTAATCCATATTTTATTAGTAAAAGAAGACATTTCCTGAAGGTTAAGAAACTCGACTGAGGGGAAAGACTGGTACATTTTGGACCTGGGATGTGATCTCATATCTTCTGACTCACATCGCATTGGGATGGAAGTTTCTCTATCTGGTGATGATCCATCAACTGTGGTAAATAATAGGTATTATTTATTGAGGCCTCACATAAGCCATTCTAAGTTCTCTGCATGTGGCATTTCATGTTGTCCTTATGAAAGCTCTCTAAGGTAAATGCTATTATTTTCAGTAGTGCATAGATGAAGAAATTGAGGTACAGTGACTTTAGGCACACTGTCCAAAGTCATAAAAATAATAGGGGACACAGTTGGGGCCCTAGTTCCAGAGTCCATCATACTCACTTCATATTCTCTCCCCTAATATCCACCGAGCACCGAGGGAAAAGACAAAGACGGGTCTCTTGTTAGAATTTTCCTTCTGGAGTAGAAGGGCAAAAGACAGAATGGGAAGGGAAAATTTCCGTTACTCTCTGGACAGGATTTTCCAAGTATCTCACAAACTATATTCAAATAGTGAATCTTTTCCATGTAAAGATAGCTATTTCTAAACTTTTATATTTTCAGATTTGAGGTCTTGATTTATGAATTAAAAAAAATTGAACTAATTTTCTAGTATGCTAAAGGAGAATGGGAATTACAGACAGAAACAAACGTGCCTAACATTGAGCTTCAGGATGGTTTTACGTGTCGCTCTTTCTGCCTGAGATTGCTCTGTCCCCAGATATGACATGGCTGATCCCCTTATATCATTCCATATCTTTTCAAGAGTCATCTTCTTATACCTTCCTATTTACAGTACTAATCCTCCATATTCTGCTTTAATTCTCTTTTATTTTCTCTCTTCTACTACCTAGCCTAAGTTCAGACCAATACTTCCAACTCAAATTCCAGATTTCAGGGCTCTTCCTTAACCTCTTTTTAAAATTGTGTCGGCATCTTTATCACTGAGAACAGTGGTTTTTAAGGGCATGGAAAATAATAGAAAGTCTCATCATTGCTCATTTTTTTCTATCTACTGCTGCACATGAAATAGTCTTAGAGTAACAATGCTAATACTACCATCAATGATTGCTGAATTATCAGCCTTGTTTTGCTTTTGCTTTCTGTGTTATTTTCCATTTGTTATAGCTGCTCTATACCTATTGCCTGAGAATATAGCCATTTCATACCATATTCTCTGTCCCTGTCCCTCATTTAGTCTTAGTGCCACAGGTAATTTTGTATTTATGCACTACCAGCGGTTACATGAATGTCTCTCTAGTCATTTTGCTTGTCTGAAGGTTGTTCTCCAGTAGATTCCTTAGTAAGGGCTCAAGGGAACAATATTCCTAGAATTATTGCACACTGGTAAGAATTTACCTAAGCCCTTTGAACTTGAAAATCTGTTTTGTTGGATAAAAACAATCTTGGCTCACACCTTTCTTATTCTCAAATATCTTAAATATGTTAACCACATTTTCTTTCCTTTGAAAGTCATGTACTCTTTTACCTTTATATTCTAGGTACCTAAAGGTTTGTTTCTTCCCTCCCTCCCTTCTTTCCTTTCTTTTTAAAGTCACTTAATTTTACTGCAATGTGTCTTTGTTGTTATGGTTCATTTTCTCAGCAATACTATGTGCAGTTTCAATATGCAGTTTTATATCTTTTATTTTAGGAAACCTTTCTGCAATTACTGAATTTGGTATTTGTTCTGTTTCCTTACTTTTGGTTTCATCTCCTTTCTTCTCCTACTATCCATATGCTCAACTTTTTTCTGCCTGTCTTCAATATTTTTAACTTTCTCTTGATTTCTTCTTTTCTTTCATTACTTGTTCTAAAGTTTTTCTCTCACTTTTTATTTTGTTGAAGCTATCATTTGCTGCGTTTATTCCCTATTTATGTTATTTCTCATTTTTGGAATTCTTTCTTTTCTTATTTCTAATTATATCCAGACTTATAGAACATTGTTTCTGAGCTTTTCTAGTTCTGATTTATGTTGTTTTCTTTCATGTTTTATAGCATTTTCCTAATGTTTCTTAGCTAGTTTTGAAATAGTAGGTTACAGTTTTGTTCTGTTTTGTGGACATATTTTTTAGCAGGCTTTTATTGTCTGCAGTACATTATTCTGCTTTTTTTCACTCTTTTTCTTATGATAACTTTCTATGGGATATGACCTTGATACTTATGTTGCTCATGTTTGTATGAAATGAATTTTTCTAAGGCAGGGCTTGGGAAAGTTTATATAACTTTACAGAACTCCCTCTTCTGTTGTTTTCATGTTGTTTAAAAATGTGGTAATGTGCTTTCTGTGATTTCATCTGGACTTTTCCCCTCTTTTTCTTTGTTGTTTCTATACTGTTCAGTTTTGGTTCCCCTTCTAGCAATTTCTTTTCAGTGTGGGTTCTTGTCCTGGAAGGGACAGTTCTGATGGGCCAGTTCTGAGACTTAACAGGTGTTCTCTCTTCCTGGTTGTTCAGTACTTCTTGGAAGGGGAGAGATTATATTCACAAACTCCTTATACTTTCAGCTGCTGTTCCCACATTGCTCTCTGCTTTCCAGTGAATATCTGTTGGCAGTTTTAGTGTCCTATTCTCAGACTCCAAAGATACTGCTCTGTTGCTTTCTTCCTCTTCCTCCTGTAGAGATGCAGATATCATGAAGTTTTTAAAGTTGTAGCTGGTTTGCCTCTGCCCCATGTATTTTGGAGTTTATGGGGATAACTATTCATCAAGTTTTATTTTATTTTATTTTTTAAAGATTTTATTTATTCATTAGAGAGAGAGTGAGCAATCGAGAGAGAGAGAGAAAGAGAGAGGGAGCACAAGCGGGAGCAGAGGGAGAGGGAGAAGCAGACTCCCTGCTGAGCAGGGAGCCCGACCAGACCACCTGGGGCTGATCCTGGGACTCTGGGATGATGCCCTGAGCTGAAGGTCAATGCTTAACTGACTGAGCTGCCCAGACGCCCCTCATCTAATTTTGTTTTATTTTTTAAAATTAAAAAAAAATATTTATTTGAGAGAGAGCGAGAGCGAGAGAGAGAGAGAGAGCGGGGGGAGGGGCAGAGGGAGAGGGAGAAGCAGACTCCCTGATAAGCAGGGAGCCCTATGCGGGACTCAATCCCAGGACCCTGAGATCATGACCTGAGCTGAAGGCAGAAGCTTAACTGACTGAGCCACCCAGGCATCCCTTGAATTTTATTTTAAATGCTGTCCTGGCTTACTGGTTTTGCAAACTAAGTGCTCTGTTTTTTTATGTGGGGATTTGGTGGGATTAAAAGACTGCATAGCCATCTCTACCATCTTCCCAGAATCCTCCCTCCTATGTAGATTTTCAGCATGTACCTTTAATTGCATGGCAGCTATTGACTATCCTCAGTAAATTCTTTTTAATATTCATTGGGTTACATAATATGTACATATATATTAATATATTAAAGCCTAAAATTACCAGTCACTTAACCTGAGACTTTTAATGGTCTTTTATAGGTAGTATTATTCTGGAAGACCCAGGTCCATCTTGAAATAAATTGATATAAATTTCACCTCAGAGTAAGTAGCAAATTCTTTTTTTTTTTTTTTTTCTTTATGGTGATACAGCTTCCAGAGTCATAATACTCCCTGGTACAAACATTTTTGTGGGGAAAAAAACTCCATCTCGACTGATTGAATGCTCAGGTTTCCCCTTAAACGACCAAGTTTGAAGTGTTTTAAAGGACAGCTTTACTCAGAAGATGGAAATATGAAAAAGAATAAAAAGGAAAGCATTGCACTTCCTTGGAGGCAATTCTTTTCCTTAGAGGTAGGGTGTTTGTTGTAGGCTGTAGGAGACGATTGGCCTATTCATGGTATTAGTGGTAACCATTTCTAGACAAGGGAAGGCTTTCACAGATAACTCTTAGAGTGCTGTGAAATGATCCAAATTGGAAGGCAAGGAAATGAAAACGTGTACTTGCTTGAAAGACCGTGTATGCTCATAAAAATGAGCTGTTATGGTGGTCTTTCATCCCAATCCCTGCAGATAAAAGCAATCTCCACATGATTTGCTAAAGCCCTCTTACTTCACTTTCACAGAGCAAGGAATCATGATTCAAAACAAGGTAGGTTTTTTTTTTTTTTTAAGTTGCTATGGTGAGATAACAAAAAGAACTCTAAATGTTCATGCAGTTGGAATATTTCTTTTATCATGCCTTCTGATAACTACATATATGCTTTTTTTTTCTTAAAAGGAGGAAATGCTTAAGTGAATTCCTACTCCTTTAAGAGATCCCCACCCCCGCACAGTAGTTAGGTTTTGCATACTATGGACAGATTTCCAATGTAAATCTGGTTTTCTTCTTTTTTCTTTTTTTTGAATAATAAACAATAGAAAAGGATTCTTTATCCATTATAAAAGCGTACATGAATTTTGTCTCAGTCTGCTAAGTGTCTCTATTTGTTAACACAATCACAACGAACTGAGAAATGCTCCTATGTGCCACCAAGTACTCCTGATCCCAAGTACTCTTCAGTGTTAATTCATTTTTCCTTTAAATGAATTTGGATTCCTTTGGAGGGGGAAAACAGACTTTAAATTTTATTTATTTACTTATTTATGTAGTGCTCTTTGAGATGCCTATGTGCATGTGGATGTAAGAAATAAGAAAAAGCCTGTTCATTGATTTTTTTTCCCCCGAAGACATTTGGGGGCCAGGAGAAATTTTCATTTTGTAGTTTCTATTAGGCATGAGTAACTGAGAATTTTACATGAGGAATAAGAGATGTGGTGCATCTGGACTTTTCTCAGGCTGATAATGTTAATGAAAAATAGACTCATGGAAATAATAGTGTCTAGTATTTAACCTGATATGCAGATTGTTGGACAATATTATCCTGGATGGATGCATGTTTTTTGGGTGCTCAAATCGAACATTCCTTAAGATTGAGCAGGTTTGGGGGATGCCTGGGTGGCTCAGTTGTTAAGCATCTGCCTTTGGCTCAGGTCATGATCCCAGGGTCCTGGGATCAAGCCCCACGTTGGGCTCTCTGCTTAGCGGGGGGTCTGCTTCTCTCCCTCCCTCCGCCTCCCACATACACTGCTTGTGCTCTCTCTCTCTCTCTCTCTCTGTCAAATAAATAAATAAAATCTTAAAAAAAGATAGATTGAGCAGGTTTGGGATGACGCCATTTACTCTATAGATTTAACCAAGATTTTACCAAAGTATAAAACCAACACAATATATTCATTTATTCATCCATTCAGTAAGCACTTATTAATCATGTGTTTTAGTTTAGTTGTAACATATGCTTCCATCCTGCTCTCTTCAAGTTTTGTTTATAGAGATATTTTTTACCTAGGGTGTATGTTGCTTTGTTTTGTTTTTTGTTTTTGTTTTTTTTGTGTGTGACTATTTGAGCTGATAGTTATGGTGCCTGTATTCTGCAGTGAAATTTCAGGGTGATCTCTCACCAGATATTTAATCCACTTTCATCTTCCTGGAAAGAGGGCGGAAAAAAACTGCTCTTACTATCTGCTGTTTCTGGAAATGAGATTAGAGCAGGTACAAGTTAACCAGAACTTGGGAGGTATCTCACATTACTCAAATGGATGATGCTGAGGAGTGACAATTATTATGAGGATCAATATCTTTTTATAGACAATGAAGCTGAAAAAGATAACTAGTTAGCTTTTTGACTGTATTGGGTATGTACAAAAATTTACCTCAAAACAGGGGTTAGGTAATAGAAACAAATGAAAACTGTTAAGTTTTGCTAGGAATCAGCAAGATAAGCATGAGAAGCCTTTCTCATATAAACCCTAAAGCTTGGCTCTAAACTTAGCTTTACCCACAAAACCAGGTGCTAGAGCTAAATGAGCATCTTTCCTCCCATCCTGCTGTCTTTTCCAAATTAGAGGAAACATTTCAACAGAAAAATGGTGGTTGGGGGGCACATATGATGGGTGTACCTTATGACTGGCCAAGAAAAAAAGAAATGATGATCATTTCTTCCTGCCAGTGGCATATTACAAGGGACCTGAAATAAAATAATATCACAAGGAAGGGGTTGCTCTCTAGTTGGGTCAGAGAAAACTTAGGAATTCAACCTAAAATATGATTTCCTAGAGGAAAAACTATATTAACATAAAAAGTTAATGATAGAATTGAAATTATCCTTTGATAGATGTCTGCCTTGCTTATATATTTGCAATGAGGTAGTAAAGTGTGAGAAATGTCCCCTACTGGCTTTGTAAAAATGCGAGTGTTGTAATTAATTAAGATGATATATTGAAACATTGGCACAGTTTAGTGTTTGCTGATACATATGTGGCACGATTTCAGCCAGGGTTATTGTGGTTGTTATCTAATCTC
Organism: Zalophus californianus; assembly: GCF_009762305.2. Classification (NCBI taxonomy): domain Eukaryota; kingdom Metazoa; phylum Chordata; class Mammalia; order Carnivora; family Otariidae; genus Zalophus; species Zalophus californianus. The sequence continues at coordinate 53,840,470 of NC_045596.1, read as the reverse complement.
ACAACATATGACTTTTTAGGACTGTCATCTTTTTAGAATTTACAAAGGAAATAAAAATCAGGCTCTTATCTGACTTTTGTTCCTGAAAAACTAACGAGCAAGAGTCGTTATTCATAATAGAATAATTAATTGGGTTTCCACTCTGTGCCAGACAGTGAGCTGGGATCTGGGCTCACTTAGATAAGAAACAGTTCTTTTTCTCATGGCACTCACAGTGTAGGGAGAGACAGGTAAACAAATCATTGCCATATAAGTTGATAAATGCTATAATAAATGTATGAACAGATGCCATGAACATAGAAGAGGGCGTATTTAAGTGCCTCCAGCAGAAAGCAAGGGTTATCAGAGTAGTTGGTACATGCCTTGTAACAAGACCTCACAAAGTTGAAGAGGAAGGGAGAGGAAAAGCAACTTAAAAGCATTAGCAGTGGCAAAGATACACAAAGTTCAAATGAAGACAGGGCCAATTTGAGAAATAGCCTTGCTATGATGCCAAAGAGTTAGAATTTTTTAAAAAGATTTTCTTTATTTATTTGAGAGAGAGCAAGCATGAGCAGGGGGAGGGGCAGAGGGAGAAGCAGATTCCCTGCTGAGCAGGGAACCTGTTGCAGGGCTCTATCTGGGGACTCCAGGGCTTGATCTGGGGACTCTGGGGTTATGACATGAGCCAAAGGCAGATGCTTATCCGACTGAGCCACCCAGGCGCCCCTAAAGAGTTAGAATTTTACTGAAGAACATAAGAAGATATACTAGTTTATAGATACAATCAACATAGCTTAGTCAAATTTTAATAAATATTGATGGCCCATCTACTATGTGCCAGGCTACCAGGCACTTTTTAAGTGCCATGTAATATACTAAAGTTGGAGCAGAAGAATTAAATGGGTGTGACAGTGAAATGGGGGAGGAAGAGGAGATGATTGGTAATAGAAAACTAAAAGTGGCTTAAGCAAAAGAATGTTTATTCCCACAGATTGATGAATCAGCAGATGAGCAATGCCCGCCCGTGTTGATTTAGGAGCTTACACTGTCGTCAGCACCAAGGATCTTTCCATCTTTTATCTTTAGCTTGTGACTTTATTGTCAAAAAATGACTCCCAAAGCTGCTGTTATCACCCACTTATACAACCAGTCCACATATAACAAGGAACAAGAGAAAGGCTGAGAGTTTTAGTTTTCCATTTGTGAGGCATGTCTTTCTGGGAAGACCCCTAGAAGAATCTCCTCTGTTTCATCTGTCTCATTGGAGATAACTTACCATACAGACATCAAAATTTTCAAGGGAGGTTGGGAAAGGGAATAAAATTTATTTTCAGCCTTTATTATAGGTGGTGAGATTTGCGGTGAGGGAAGGGGGTAGAAAATGGCTGTTTAATTAGCAACCGACAGTGTTTGACTCGTCTTAGGTAAAATTTGTATTTGAGGGTCAAGAGGAAGAAGACATGGTGTTGAAGTAGATGAAGAAATGGGAGAAGACCATGTAATGGTGGTGGATTTGACAAATGGAGGTCACTGCTGACTTTTACTCCGGAAATTCCATGGAGTTTACTATTAGGAGCCAAAATTCAGTGTGCTAAGAAGTGAATGGGTGGTGAGGAAATAGATGTAGAAACTGCTTTCCTAAAAACAAACAAACAAACAAACAAACAACTTCTAGTAAAGAAGACAGAAAGAAGAGGCCTATGTTGGAGTGAGATTAAGGAAAAGCTTTTTATTCAGGGCTTGGGAGATAATTGATCATATTTACATGCTTTGGTGGGGGAGTGCACATAGATAGGAAAAAAAATCAGATATAAGAAGTGGGTGTGATAATTGATAAGTTCCAGAGTAGATTAGGATAGATGAATGCAGGGAGGAGGAATTATTTTTAAATTCAGGAGGAGAAGGAGGCTAGAATATGGAGTTAGGCATAATTAGCCTATAGATGGTCATTAAAATCTAGCCTAAGACTAGAGTAGAGATCAAGTCATAGGTGAGTTTGGAAATTAAGGGAACTCAGGAGCTGCTGCATGATGACTTCTGTTTCTACTGAAAATTTGGAGATAATGTCAGATACTGAAACTCTGTATGTGTAGAAGGGGAGAGGGTGTGATGGGTGATAATGGTGGGCTAGAATAGTTTAAGATGTGGGTATAAATTTGGAATAGCCAAAGCATGAAATTAGAAATAGTTTTATTAGGGATCAGCGAAAGGACTGTTGGAATGTATTCAGTACCATACTGTCATTAAAAACACACCTTTAAATAATGCAGACTTATATGAGTACATTTTCTTCCATGATGCTCAATAGCCAGTGAGCACAGTAGATAAAGTCATTACTTTGAATGAGCCAGGGTTAAACATTATCAAGGAAGAGAGGATGTGAATATAATTGAGCACCCTAGAATATCATTAAAGAGAGATCAGGACATTGAGTGTAAAATGAGAAAAATGAATCTATGAGGAATGCTACTAGACTGGAAAAATAGAAAAAGTCTGTGATTTTATATTGTGTCTATATTCCTCACAAACCCCCATTTCTTTAGTACTTAGTAGTCATATTTATCTGTCTGTATAGTCAATCCCCAACCATACTTAATTAGCCCAAGGGTCAGTACTTGGTGGTTTTCACTGGCCTGTGAATCAACAGCAGATTATTGAGAAATAAGTTTGTTTCTCCCATGAACTGGAATTCAGAAACAGTCATTAAATTTGGGTTAGGCTGGCATTGAGGTAATGCAAATAAAAGAGATTTATAGTCAGATTCTGCTACTGCTATGTGGCAAAGCAGAGAATGCTGATATCCAGTAAGAAAAGAAACAAATGGAGAGACCAGAGATGAACAAATAAAGAAAATACTACTTGGGACCTTGATGCCTTTGTAGTTTCTGATTCTAATACCTTTTGAAGTTTGACTTTATTCATACCATTCATTTGATTCCGTGAGATATGTCTGCATTTTAGATTAAGTTTTCCTTTTATGCTTGAGCTAGTTTAAGTTGGCATTATTTAAATCCCAAAGGGTCTTATGAAGGACTAGATCAAAGGACTGGAGGTCTACACTAGTCAAAGAAGAGATTTAGTGCTAATGGGTGTTCTGGAGAGGTAAAATAATAGGAACGTTTATGAGAAAACTGTTAGAAGGATGGCATGAAATTCAATATTTTTTCATTTCGAGAATTTCAGAAGTTAAGTAGCTATCGATGATGATACTCTATTGTAGGGCAGTAGAAGAATGCACTGAAGAGGAGTAGAGGTCAAGTGCCTCTACAAAGAGCCAAGGAACTATTAAGATAGATTTTGAAATTAGCTAGGAGTTGCAGTGAAAGAAAGAGTGTGAGTTGATTGATAAACACTTCACTGAATATGGAAGTGTGATCTAAAGTTTGGTAGATAATTTCAAGTATTGTGGAAAGGATGAACTAAGATGACATGCACCTCAAAAGATGATTCCTGGAAGTACAAAATCACAATGGTATAGAAAGAACAGTAAGGAAAAGAAAAAGTCTCCCTTGCATTCTATCTGTGAGCTGCTTGGCTACTAGAGAGTGAATAATCTCCAATGAAAAAGTTATTTCTTATTCAGTGTATTTGAACATCATTATTTACTGATAACAAATCCTAAGGGAATCTTATGGTATACAAAAAAACCCCCTAAAAAACCAAAAAAAACCACAAAACAAAACAAAACCCCAAAAAACTAAAAGCAGGAAATCCTCAGAAAGAAGTTCACAAAGAAAAAAAAACCAACTATTAATCCTAACATGGTGTTTGACTAAAGAATTATATATAAAGAGCCTGTATCTATACTTCGGTGAATACACTTACCTGTTCACTTTCTGGAATGAGAATATTAATTTTGGTTGTCAGAGTATAAACTCCAAGGGAGTCCCACTTGCATATCAAGTGCCAGGCATCATGGAATGATCACCCACATAAATCACATTGTCCAAGAAGTAGGGAAAGGCGTCTTAGGCCATATAGTCAATGCCACTGTATTTATTTTTCCAATTCTAGCAGTTGCCTAGTGGTGATGTCCTTTAAGTAAAGTGGTCAAAGAGAACAAGAGAACAAGAGGAAAGGAAGACAGACTTTTCAAAAATAATGCTTTAGGCTTTAAGTTTAGACTTAGATCTTTGGATATTTTCAAAACTTGCTTTCACAATGCTTGTGATTTATTCTGCTTCATCTGCACTCCTCCATCGCTTCGTATAATTGGCTTTGGTTTAGACAACCTCAGCATCCTGTCCTCTGCAATTAATAAAATTCATTTTAAGTTTTGGGTGTTTTTGTGAATGTATACCTTGCTTTACTAATGGAGCTGGAAGATCCTCAAAAGTGGGACATTTTAGTTTTATAGTCACAGTTTCTAAACTAAAGCAGTGTTTGAGCATATACTAGGTATGTGGCAAATGGATATTGCCTAAGGGATTGACTGATGGAATTACCAAGTGCAAGGCAAAGATATCCAAACAGAGTCTATGAGGAGAGGATAAGGGAAAGGTTATTGTTGCTAACTGTGTTTCTGTATCACTTCTACTACCAAGAAGATTCATTAGTACATTCTCTGAGAAGGGAAGGATTTTAACCAAATCTGATATTACTAACACATCCTTGTTTTGGTAACCAAAGCGTAAGCAGCATAAATGCAGTTAGTGCATTTTGGGAAGGGTAAGACAGATTTTTAGTTTGTTTTTATTATTTATTTATTTATTTAGATTTATTTTTTTAATTAATTAATTTATTTTTATTATGTTATGTTAGTCACCATACAATACATCATTAGTTTTTGATGTAGTGTTCCATGATTCATTGTTTGCATATAACACCCAGTGCTCCATGCAGTACATGCATGGAGTTGGGTATTCATCCTTTCTGATGGCTGAGTAATATTCCATTGTATATATGGACCATATCTCTTTATCCATTCATCTGTGAAGGGCATCTCAGCTCTTTCCACAGTTTGGCTATTGCGGACATTGCTGCTATGAGCACTGGGGCGCATGTGGCCCTTCTTTTCACTACATCTGTGTCTTTGGGGTAAATACCCAGGAGTGCAATTGCTGGGTCATAGGGTAGCTCTATTTTTAATTTTTTGAGGAACCTCCATACTGTTTTCCAGAGTGGCTGTCTCAAGTAAATGCTTGAGAGAGGAGAGTAACTATATTGTAATCTGTGATTTACCCCCATTGTGCTAATCATTTAGAAACTATCACATCAAAATGAGCCCCAATAAAAGATAAGAAAAGCCATTTTTATTCCACATCTGCAACATTCTAGGCAGGGTATTAATAACTGCTAGTATTTATATATTACACTTAATTTCATAACATCCTTATTATAATAATTCTGTGAAATATCATTATGAAGACCTTTAAGGACATTATTTAACTGCAAAGAAAGACAAGTTGCAGACATTATTTGACTCTCCGAGAAACACACAAGTAGATGGTAAAGACAGAAGTCTAATTTAGATCTCTTGACTTCAGAGGTGGATTATTTTGTTGCTTTGTGCTATTGGAGAAAGTTCTGTATTCTCCTCCCAGAAGCTTACTAGGTGCTGAGCCAGTAGCAGTGGTGCTAGTAGCAACAGCAGCAGTACTCGGAGTAGCAGGTGCAGCAGCGACAACAGCAGAGTAACGGATATTTCGTAAACGCTTGCCATGTGCCAAGAACTGTTCTGCATGCTTGACTTGCAGTAGCAGAGGAGGAACATGATAGGAAAGGAGGTAACGATACTCCAGGATCATTGCTTAGGTTATCTACGTGTGGGCTTGGTTTATCTAAAACACTTTTCTTGGCTGTCACAAGTAAATTAACAGTAGGCCATGTAGTCCCATGTATAATTCCCAAACATTTCTTTCCTCCAGCCTCTTAAACATCTCTCCATTCTTCATATACGTGGGAGAAAAAGCAACAGCATATCTTTGTTCCATATATATTGCCTGTTGGAAAGCAGTTTGGCAGGGTTTGTTCTTAATAGTCAAGGGCACAGATTTCATTTTCATGCCCATTATGCATCAGTAGCTCAAATCAGATATATTGTGAATCACGGCTGCCTTACATTTCCTAAGCTGCTGTGTTAATGTTCCTTTGCTTAAGACTGCTACATGCTTGTTAGTGTCCAATGGTAACTGGTTCCTACTGAGTCAAGGCATCTGTAAAGAATTATCAAGGATGTTATATATGGAGTTAAAAATGGACACTATTTTGGACTGCGACAAAAGTCATAAAAAGACAATCATGTGAAGTGTACAAAATAGGAAAACTCAAAATTACATGAAGAGTTACACATGTTTACAGAAATCTTTCTCCTTTGCCATTTCTGAAAGTGCTAGATTTCCTTCTGCTTTCTGCCTTGAAATTACTTCAACATCAACACATGTCAAATAAAACCATTTTTTCCCAGTCTCCCTGCAATCTCATTTAACCCATTTTACGTATAAAATGTCTCTCTAAGAAGCCTACTCATTCCCGTGTACAAAGGCAGCTAAGACGGGGAAAGATGGTAGGTTGTCTAGAGATATTAGAAACAGGCTTGAAGGAGAAAATTAACTCACCTGAAACGTTTGAATAAATTTGAAAAACAATTAGGAAAAGTTGAAGTCATTGTGGGATGCACAATAAATACTATGGACAACATCTCCCTTTTATAGTTTATTGGAGTAATATGCTATTTTATCTATTGCCTTCAGTTCATTAGAATTTGTCAGTTTCCTGAACCTAAATAGATATTTGAAAAATTAATTTTTATGTTTAAAGATGGATAATGTTTCACCTATATCCATTCTGAAACCATGCAAGAGGTATAAGAGTAAATAGTAGTGATATGGGAAACATTTTGTATAGTGATTCAAAATTGCTTCATTTCAACTTAGCATAATATTTAGAGTACAGATCTGATTGCAGTTTGAACTTATTTCTGTATGAACACCCTGTGAAAATTATTAGTACTCAATTTTTTCTATTATTAATATATACTAACCTATTATCTAATTTTGTACAATTTCTTGCCTATTCTAACTACCCATGATATTTGAAGTTCCACAGTAGTATATTTCCATGTTCCTTGGTTTGATTATTTCAAGCAAAATGTATAATGGAGGAAAAGGTATTTGGTATAAACATTAAGAAGGGCATGTGTAGGGGCGCCTGGGTGGCTCAGTCAGTTAAGCGTCTGCCTTCGGCTCAGGTCATGATCCCAGGGTCCTGGGATTGAGCCCTGCATTGGGTTCCTTGCTCAGCCAGGAGCCTGCTTCTCCCTCTGCCTCTGCCCCCCATTCGTGCTTGCTCTCTCTCTCTAGTGCTCTCTCTCAAATAAATAAAATCTTAAAAGAAAAAAAAAAAAAAGAAGGGCATGTATACCCTGAGGGGAATGAAAGATAAAAAGTCTAGAGAAAGGAGTGCTGATTGTAAGCTTGAGTAGTATGGGTCCTAAAGTTACCTCTAAAAAAATAGGAATATCTGAACTGATCTCATGTTAGAAATACAAAGTTATATATATAGTTATATATATTCTGTATATTCTGTATAATTTTCTGTACATAATAGTAATAATAGCATAATATGCACCATACCAAAGCTTATCAAACACTTTCCTGTACGTGATCTGATTCAATAGACAATTACTGGCAAACAAGACCTACTAATTGGTGGAAACATTCCTCCTGGATTATTCATGTCAAACTTCATCGTAAGAAAGGGTAATTGCTGCTTGTGATGTCAAACACACACTTTCTCCAAAATAATCAATATTCTCTTATTGTTGATTTTAAGGAATCACCTGTACCCAGTTATCATCCTATGCCTCACTTTGCAGATGAATTTAGACTTGTGGTATTCTTTCTTTTTGTGTCAGCTTTATAAGGTATACAGTAGATATAAGAAACATACAACTCATGGTAGCACCAGCCCTGTTAAAACTTTTGTGAACTTTCTTGCAGTCTTTTTCTTTCTCTATATTTATAAAATTGTGATAACAATGTTTAGATAATATTTCCTCTGATTATTTTTGCTTTATATTAAGATGTTTTCCATAGGGCACTTTTCATAATAACTTTAAGGCCTGTATCATATTTTATCTAATAGATGTATAATCATTTCTATGACTGTTTCTATATGTAATGATAGATACCTTTATATAAAAATATATTTCCCTATTTTATATTAGATCATTGAATTAAATGAAATGAACCTGTTTTGACTTGTGTTATATCATTCCCAACATTCTTCTAAAATACAGTGCCACCTTACTGTTTCTCAAGCAAAGTAGAAATGGACACATACTACCATACTCATCAGATTTAGGTATTAATATTTTAAGTCAACACTTCTTTGTCAAGTAAATATAATATATTATGATTATTTAGATTTACATTTCATTTATTCCCATGTGTGGAAGTATTCCCCTCTGTTCATATACTAGTCTCCATATTTGTGAATTATCTCTTGTCATATTTCATCCATAAATGGGATGGAGTATAGTGCTGTGGAATGAACACAGGCTTAGAAAGCTTGTATATAATATAATACCCCATTGACTATGTGGTCTTTAACAAATAACTTAGCTTTTTTGATTCTCTATCCCTTATCTGCAGGCTGGAAATAATAATACCTACTTTATAAGGCTGTGTTAAGGGTTAAGAATATATTTAAATGCCCAGCACAGCAACTAACAGATGTTTAGTAAATGTTGACTCCTTTTCTTCTTTTTTTTAATAATTTTTTATTGTTATGTTAATCATCATGTATTACATCATTAGTTTTTGATGTAGTGTTCCATGATTCATTGTTTGTGCATAACACCCAGTGCTCCACGCAGAATGTGCCCTCTTTAATACCCATCACCAGGCTAACCCATCCCCCCACCCCCCTCCCCTCTAGAACCCTCAGTTTGCTTTTCAGAGTCCATCGTCTCTAATGGTTCATCTCCCCCTCCGACTTACTCCCCTTCATTCTTCCCCTCCTGTTATCTTCTTCTTTTTTTTTTTTCTTAACATATATTGCATTATTTGTTTCAGAAGTACAGATCCGTGATTCTGGACTTTACTTTCATGACTACTAAAGGAGCTATAATAATAACCACCTGATGTTTTGACTGTAAATACTAATAATTCATTATTAATTTTTATGCTTATTTACCTGTGTTATGGCCCTTTCACATATTCGAAGTGTTAAAATACTCAACATTCAGCCTTAGGGGAAAGAGAAAACATAAACACATTTTATTACTTTTCTAGGATAAGCATCATTTTAATGTGCTAGTAGAGCCTAATGAAGACAGCAGCAATAGCTAAATTTAAAAGGCATAAAATGAAAGGGATATGTTACACATGACACAGTTTACTAATTTGCCAATCATTGATGGACATTAGTGGGTTGATGGATTTTTAAGTATTAATATATACCAAGATTATAAAAGATGATATCTTGTGAAAAATTCAGGCAACAGTTTCATTGAATTTACAAACTGGCTTCTTGCAGGCAGCTAGTTAACTGTAATCATTCTCAAGCTTAAAAATACTCAGGGTTAAAATGACAGGCACTAATTAATTTTCCAATTAGTTAAGGATTGATTCAGGATGTCATTCTTAAACTGTTCTGCCATTTAAAGAGCCAATCATTTATGTTGACAGAAGTTGCTTTGTGTTTAACATTTCCATTAGGTATGCAGCCTCACCCTATAGCTATCAATCATCATGGTTTTGACCCAGCCTATCCTAAGCGGAGTAGTAAATGGTTGGTCAGCCTTCATACACATGTCATTCTCTTAAAAGGGAGATAGTTTATATTAACAGTTTTGATCAAGCTCTAATTACCAAGAAGGTTTTTAAAAATGTAGGTTTTAGATGTTCATGGAACACTGTGGGACTGACTATTTATTAAGATGATGGAAACTCATCTTCTAGTGTGTGATTTTCAGAAAAAAACCCCTCAGATCTCAAATTTTCTGAACATAATTTTTTTCTCATATGTCAAAATGGGATATTAATATATTTTACTACTTGGAAAGGTTATTTCTTATTTCAAAATGTATAATGTGTAATAATCCTACTCTCAGTACCTGACACCAACTAGTCCTTCAATACAAGTTGTGAATGAATGGTTGATTCCTGAATCATTTCCTTAAACTTAGTTTCCTGTAGAAAAGAACTAAAGCAAAATGTGTGATTCTCATTTGTCATATAGACCTGTGTCATGAGGTACCAACAGTATTACATTTTCTATTTAAATTAAAAGCCTCACATCAGCTTTGAATGTTTATTTTCAGCTATTAACAGTTTGTTACCCAAACACAATAAAAATACACTTTAAGTAATATATTACTTTTATAAAACATTCTTTTAATTTTGAGGGTCAAAATATTGCAAATCATATTGGTAATAAATTAATGAGCCAAGATTTTTACTTGCAAGATGACCATTTCCATTGGCACAGAAATAAAAGTTCAAGGAAGGATGACATTTCTTTACACAATTTTCACATGAGCATTATCCATGTAAGTGCCTAAATCATAAACCTGAGCACTGTATTTTATCCTATTTCTGAAAAAAAAGTTTTATTAGTGTACAAGTCTCCCACATAAAATTCACTCATGTAATGTCATTTCACTATTGTAAGTGATCCCCACTCTTTTACCTAAGTTTGGCTATCACCATTTCTTACCTGGATCTTTGAGTGGTCTTTCAGGTGCTTTCCTATCTCAGGTTTTGCCTTTCCTTGTCCTAACTTCCATACTGCAAATATTTGCAAAGATTGCCATTTTTGCAAAAGCAAGTCTTACTGTTCTAGTTATTCATCACCACTTCACAAACCACCTCAAAATTCAGGGGCTTAAAGTCAATAATAATTCATTTAACTTATGAGTCTGCAATTTGGTCAGGGATGGGAGAGAAAGACCCATCTCTGCTTCAAGCAGTACAGGTGAAATAACTTCCAAGATGGTCAATTGCAAGTCTGTTCTGGTTGGAAGCTCAGCAGAGGGCCAGGGACTTTAGTTCCTCTCCTCATGGGCCTTTTTGGGCTGCTTGGAATTCCTTTAAGATCATGGCTTGTTTCTAAGAGCATCTGTCCCCAAACACAGGAGGTAGCTGTTGGCTACAAAGGCAATAGGCACAGCCTCACTTCTGCTGCATTTTATTGGTCACAGTCGCAGAGTTTTGACTCAATGGGACACGTGTCAAGGAATTGGGGACCATGTTTTAAAACTGTCACAATGAATGTGTCACTTCTCTGTTTCAAATTCAGCAGTGCCTCCATACATTATCTCATTTAAGTATTTTGACCAATCATAGAAGCATAACTTGTCATGGTCTTTATACAGTTTACCTCTTAGCCTCATTTCTTTCTACTTCCGTGTTTTCCACTCCTGCTCCTATTTCATTCTTGTTAATACGTGGTGCCTGACTTCCTACATTTGTCATCCCTTTACATTCTATTGTTCAATCATTACCTCTCTCACTCTTTCTTCAGAGCTCAGCTCAGAGGTCTGTTCTTCTGGAAACATTTATATGACTGCCTCTGTGCTTTCCACTCTACCCCCACCAAGTCTGACATAGATGTCTCTTCTATCGATCCTTATGCATATAAGTCAGTAATATATTGTTATTATATTTTATTTATTTGACTTTATCACTGGATTGTGTGCTTCAGAAAGGCTGGTAGGATGTATTATGTGTCATGGTATCCTCAAAGTTTATTGAATGAATAAATGGAAAAATGATCAAATATATACAGCATAGGGTGTATAAATGATTTGTTTACACATAGACAAGACTTATATGTTAGTCATGCACTTCTGGAGACCTTACATAGTTGAAAAAAATGAATATTCAAGATGAGTTTTCAAATAGAAGTTAATATAAACTTGGATTGATGTAGTCTTAGAACACATAAGTATACAACTATGATAGCAAGTTTACTTAAATACTTTTTAAAGGATCTCATAGTTATCCCTAGCACTTTATAAAGTGCTTTCTAGTAAGTGAGCAGCAGGGTTGTTTTTGCCTTGTGTTTTATAACATTTAACATCTACTCCAAAGTTGAGGTAGGATTTTTAGCACTAGCATTAGTGAGAACACTCCATATATGCTTGAATTACATCATTATAGGATGTAAAATACTTTCAGTTATCATATACATGACAGTTAAAAAAAGCACAAAAGTCACTAAAATCACTTGCACAAGTTCCAATGTGTAAACAGTCCATTCTCATTATTCACTGATTCTATATTTAGAATTTGCCTGCTGGCTAAAAGTTATTTGTAACCCTAAAATCAATACTTGTAAGGGTAGTGCTTTCCCCATCAATTGTAGACATGTGCATATGAAGAGTGGCAAAAATCCAGTCATCTGATGGCATATATTCCAGCCAAGGTTGAACAATGTGATGCTCTGCCTTCTGGTTTCAGCTTTCATACTGTAAACAACTGTCCATTTGCAGTCTATTTAGTGCCATGTTTTTCACATTTTGTGCTTTATGTTAGTGACTTGGCTGTTTAAACTGGCACCCAAGCATAGTGCTGCAGTGCTTGTAGTGTTCCTAAGCATGAGAAGCCTGTGATGTGTCCTGTGGAGAATATAGATGTGTTAGATGAGTTTTGTTCAGGCATGAGTTATAGTGCTGTTGGCCAGAAATTCAAAGTTAATTAATCAACAATATATATTAAATAAGGTGTCATTGTACAAAAATACAAATAAAACAAGGATATGTAGAGCTCAGTTGATGAAATATTGAGACTGGAGGCTCACAAAGAGCTTAATCCTATATTTCCTCTATGGGCAATGATTCTAGTACTTGCTGATTCAATGTTTGTGGTGACTTTATAGAACATAACTAGAACAAATAACCAAAACATGGTTCACAGGACACTGACAAGGGATGAGATTACTTCTGCTTAATCTATAAACTGCTTTGCCAAATTGCTAAAGATGAACACAATTTACATATCACTTAGTCTACCGATTTTAAAATGATGGATACTTGAAGATAATTTTCTATCCAGTTCATAATGCTTCACATTTTGCACATAAAGCAATACTTTATTGATACTATGTATATATTGATATTTCACTACCACATAATTCAAAAACACAGAATATACAACTAACAATTTTTTAAGTTCAAATATTTTATTAATTCAAACTATTTGTTGTAGTTCCAAAAAAACTATTATTTTTCCTAAAAGTGCTGCTTAAAGAAGGCTTTCTATTTTCTTTGATGTAAATAGACATTTGCTAACTGGAGATGAGCAGTTCATATGAATTTAAATATTTTAAATGCAGTTTATTTCTTTTTCTTTTTTTTTTTGAAGATTTATTTATTTGAGAGAGAGAGCGCACAAGTGAGCATGGAGGGAGGAAAGGCAGAGGGGGATGGAGAGAGAAATTCAAGCAGACTATGAGCTGAGCATGGAGGCTGGCCTGGCGCTGGATCTCATGCCCTGAGATCAGACCTGAGCCAAAACCAAGAGTCAGATGCTTAACCGACTGCACCACCCAGGCACTCCTGCAGGTTATTTCTTAAAGTAGAATATCTGCGATAATACAAATTGAAGGTGGAATCTGATGAGATATTAAATCTGTTTTATTAGTAGAAACACAGGTATATTACATTTTCACATGCAGATTATGGTTTTAAGATGATTTCAAGGGTAATTTGGGGGTGTGGATAGAATTATGTGATCCTTAACTCATTGGAAATGGGTTATATATGGGTCTACTTGACTGATACATGCCCTATGAGGAATATGTTACAGAGATAGAGATAAAAAAATGTTATATATCACTAGATTATATTGATGTGAATCATGGCAAAATTTCTGATTGGGATTTCCCTCAATATTTTGAGCCTCCATTACTCAATGGGAGAAATTGATTAGTGTATCTAATGGCTTGGTGGAAATTGAGATTTACTGCCACTGTGCTATCGCAAAAAGATAACTTTCTGTCCATTTCATGATAATATTGCAATGAATATGGTATATCAGTCCAAAAACTTGATGTTTCACTGGAATTTTCTAAAATTTATTTGGGATATATTTCACACACACATGATTATTAAAGCAAGGTTGTGATGATTGAGTAAGTTTGGGCTTTTGGACTGGGAAAACTGAAAAATACATTCAGGTGCTGTAAATATAAAAATATAATAATCCAAATTATTATAAACATCTTATTAGGAAGACTTTCAAAGTCTTTAAAAAAAGAGTAATTTTGAAGAACTCTATTATTTTTACTTAAAGAAGAGAAAGTTTTCAAAACTTAATGGAAAGTTGTTTCCTAATGTATACCATAGCATTTGATCTAGTGCTGTGAGTACTAGTTTATCCTGGGATGCTTGTGTAGGGTATGCCACTTAAGTTCCTTTTACAATAAACAATAATGGGGTGGCTGGGTGGCTCAGTTGGTTAAGCATCTGCCTTTGGCTCAGGTCATGATCCTGGAGTTCCAGGATCGAGTCCCACATCAGGTGAGGGAGTCTGCTTCTTCCTCTGACCCTCCCCCATCTCATGCTCTCTCTCTCAGATGGATAAATAAAATCTTTAAAAAAATACAATAAACCATAATGAATAAACCTCAATACTTCATCTCTGTTAAGCCACAAAGTATACCCTCTAGGAGTCACATTAAAGCTACCTACAGTCATTCTGAAATGTACTCTTAAACAGAAACATGGAAATTTAACTAGGCCTGGGTCACCCCTTACTATGTTAAAGTAATGAAAAGATCCCCTGACTTATGGGAAAAGAACTAACTTCTCTTCAAAGTATAGGGGTGGAGGGAAACAACAAAGTAATAGGACACACTAAATTTTTCTGGTTGATGGAGTAGAATTTTATTTTCAGTAATCATAAGTACATTAATTTGAAAAACATGTTATTGGCATGGGGAAAAGACAGATAAGATCTGTGGCTTCTAGACATTTCAAATACTGTGAGGCAAAAACTTGTGCCCCTTGTCACTCTCCATCCCCTCGAGATTGCAAACAAAAGAGTAATAAATCTATAATTTTTCCAGAGAAAGGAAAGTATCTACTAACCCAGCTAAGCACAATGGGTATAATAAAATCAGAGAATTTGTCTGCCTTTCATCTGATAAAATACTTCAGAAAGGCCAGGGATGCTTTTAATGAGTGGCCTTGAGCAATTCATTTAACATGTTTCAGCCTCCATTTTACTCTTTTCTAATCTAAAAGATTAAGACGCATCTACTTCCCAGCAGTGTGGAGGCTTAATTTCATTTGATTCAAAAGCCTTTGGGCTTTTTCCATGATCAGCTGTATTTGGTTTCAGAAAGTTTTGAACTGTCAAAATTAGTCACACAAAAGTGATGTCACAGAGTATCTCCTTTCCTAAAAGTTCTGATTCCTGTATTATCGTTTAAATTTCATGCTGTGATAGGTACTCTAAATATCTTTAGTAATATACATATGTCACATATCTCTTTTGATATAGTCTGACCTGGGAAGCTCTTCATGACTAATGTGGTTTTCTTCACTGGCTTGATTTGCAATTCAACCCACAATGAAGAAAACATCAGTGATTCAATTCCCTTTTGTCAAAGCCCTTGGGCATTACCTGTGAAGAATGAATTTTCAAATATACTGGGCCACATGTAAGACAATACGTAATATGCTATGTCATTTTTGAACATAGTTTCATTCAACCACAATATAATGACCAGGCATGCCCTGTGTAATCAATATCCTCAGATAACAGGGTGAAAAAAGGCAATGTGGTACAGATATTATGATTACAGAAAACTGTTAGTCTGAGAAAAAGACTTTTATCTTATTATCAGCAATGATCTATGCAAAAAGCAGTGGATATTAACATATTAACTTCCTTCACTGAAGTTGCAGATATACTTTTGACTACAAGACAAACAGATTATAAATCTGTTTCTCCTGAACTGGTTTGTGTTATTGACTAAATGTTTGTGTCCCCCACCCCCTCCCATTTATTTGTTGAAACCCTGACCCTTGATGTAATGGTATTTGAAGATGGAGCGTTCGGGAGAGAATTAGGTTTAGATGAAGTCATGAGGTGGGACACTCATGCTGAGATTAAATGTCCTAGAGCATACAGTGAGATGGTAGCTGTCTACAAACCAAGGGAAGACATCTTTCAATAGACATAAAATGACTGATTCAAAGTAACTCATGTCTATGTTTTCCTCTTCACAACTGTGGTATCATTGTTTATTTCAAATTAACTCATAAATATAAAAATGGGTAGTATCACAAGGGTTGGAGACACAACTTAAACCTGAATTTAGCTCAATGATTTGAAATAATTAGGTAGTTATTTTCTAAATAAAGGTTCATAGTTGAGTCCGTATGTATTGGAAGCTGGCTGTATAATTGGAAGCTTGCAAAATTAACGATGTAGAAGAAATGTTTATTAAAGGATAGATCATTCTAAAATCCTTAATTTGAAAACCATATTATTAAATCTCAATAGTAATCACAGTAATTGTTTAGAACATAAACTAAGAAAAACTTTTGTGGAGGAGCATTCTATCAGTGACATTTAGAATTGACAGTGCAATAATAAAAAAAGATAAATTTTAATAAGTTTTTAAATTGTTTTAAAATTTTCTACATGCAATGCTTTCCTTTCATGCTTACATTTGGTTGCCTACACTTGCTTTACAGGTTTTTTTTTGGTTATAATTAGAAAATATAAATAAGTACATAGTATAGTTCCAGATGTTTCCAATAGATGTCATCTGTCATTATTATAACAGTATTTTAAAAGAACATTCTTGCACAAAACATTTTCTGCATCCCTGATTTTTTGCTTTTGATAAATTTCTTAAAATTGGAATTTTGGTTCATGAAGTTTCCCTAGAAATATAACAATGCTCCTAGAAGAAGTATATGTTCACAAATAGTGGAAACTATCCTTAAAGAATGTCTGCTAACATTGCAAATGAAAACTGTCATTTCCTTTCATTTACCTTTTTTTTTTGATCATTGGTGGGATTGAAGAAATATATATTTATTGTCCTCTCACTTATTTTGAGAATTTATTTTTAATGTCTTTTGCCAATTTTTCTATTTGAATATTACTCTTATTGTTTTATAGTGACTAGTCAGCAATGATCTTTACTAGGAATAGTAACAACGTGCTTTTCCTTTGGACCAAATACAGAATTTTTTTTAAAGATTTTATTTATTTATTTGAGCAAGAGAGAGATAGCAAGAGAGAACACGAGCAGAGGAAGAGGGGAGAGGGGCTGGATCCCAGGACCATGGAAACATGACCTGAGCCTATGGCAGACGCTTAACCGACTGAGCCACACAGGTCCCCCCCCAATTACAGAATTTTTAAAGAAGATTTTGTTCTTTGAGTATGAATTGAAGTGGATATAAAATGTGGTCCAATTATAATCCATGGTAAAACTTTGCATTTTATACACACACGCATAAGACTTGTTTTAAAAAATGGCTCCAGATAATAATTCTGTTAGTTAAAATTTGTCCCCAAGGAGCTACTGTAATAGCATTTATCATAGTAATATTATAATAAAATAAAGATGAAAGCTTCATAAGTGATGGTAAAGACTTTAGTGTTGTATTAGATAAGATGAATGAACATAAAAAAGAACGCCAATCCAGTTGGTATTTAGCAGATAAGCTCTAGAGTAATAACGGTTAAATGAGGAGGAAAAACTTCAGTAACAAGTCACATAGAGAAGAAGCCCATAAATGCCTCTTTCATGTGGGCAATTTGTAGTATTTTGCTGTACCCGATTTTCTGCGTTCAGTTGTTGTTACTTGTTGTTGTGTCTGTCTCTTCCTTCTCCCAGAGTTATTGCTATCTGCTACACTTTCTGAATTGGAACATTCCCAACAGCTATCATACAGTAATTGATTAATAATGTTGAAAAATTGAATAAGTAATTGAATTCCAGGTCCACTGTTCTCCCAAATGAACTCTGTTGCTTTCTATGATTACAAGGGCATTGGGTGTTCTTTTGCTGATCTAGGGTTCGGAGGTGCTGGGAGCAGCAGACAAAAGTCACAGTGACATCAGTTTGGCCACAGATGCTGCCTAATGGTGTGTTAAAACTCTGCAGTGAAGAATAAGTTGCTGACATGATGCCTCCTGAAGGGACACACAAATGCTGACGCCTTTGTTTTTTTAATTGGTCAGTTGTGTTCTATAAAATTTGGCATGAGAAATACTTTGCCCTTTCAGGTTGCTATGGACAGAAAATCCCTAACCAAGCAAAATCCAGGTTGCTCATGTGTGATTGAATGCATCTCTTCCCTTTAGGGGGAAGATGTACTTTCCTTTTTTGAAGCCAAGTTTAATGTTCTGTTTGGTAAACATGTACCAAGGTGATCCTTTCATCAACTAGACTGTTGAGATTACTAATTTGTATATAGGAAGGTGAACAGCATGATAATCCAAGCCACAGGGAATATGAAGAGGGGAGAAGTGAGGAGTCTGTTGACCCATGATGTCTAAAAGAAAGACTTGCACTGGAAAAATGGAAATAACCAGGTGCCGGTGTTAAAAATAAATACATAAATAAAGCCGTCTGGAGACAGAGGATATCCTCAGATTTTATAAAGACTAAAGAAATCATTCTGCTCTAAGTGGCTGAGCTGTTGTGATACTCATTGTAAATTTATTATAGAGGTTGCAATTTATATATATTCATACAACAAACATTAAACATCTACAGTGTCAAAACATGTAGGTTATAAAGTGAACTTCTAATGAAAATGGATATGTTTTTCTAATATCGGTTTTTAAAAAATCTAATAGGTAAGGAAAGCGAAATGAATCATTTATTGATCAATCAAGTAGTATATGAAGTTTTAAGAGTATACTATTATGTTATCTATTTTTAATGATAAAAATGGAGGCTTAGACAAACTTATGTTATGAAGTTATGCTGCTAGAAAGTAGAGGAGATGAAAGTTAAACTCAGATCTGCATTGTTAGCTAATGGTTTTAACCATTTTTCATTGTCTTGCAACTTCTCATTCCAGGATTTACATGTAGTTCTCACCTCTACTTTATGGTAGAAAAGTCAAGATAATTAACTAGGATATGCAAAAATATACAAATAACTATAACATAAGGCAGACTATAGTCAATTCGACCATAAGAAAGCTTGAAAGGAGAGAGGGTTCACTTTGGCTATGGCTTCATGACCAATGTGAGATTTGAACAACCTTGGAAGATGTAGTAAATAAAGATCATAGTAAATAAAGATGGGAGAAAGGCACTTTAGGCAGAAGGGCAAAAATTAAAAGCAGATATAAAAAGTATGGCATTTACCAGTGAACATGAACTAGTCCAGTTTTACTAAGAAAGTTGAGTTATAAAGAGAGAAGCAGTGAGGGTAATATTAGGTAGACAAAGTTAGAATATGGAAAACCTTGAATTCTTGGCAAGAAAGGGAAACATTTGTTCTGTGGGTATTTGAAGTTTTCTGACAACTGGAATGCCATGTTCAGAAGTCTCCTTTAGGAAGATTAACTTGTTAATACAACGCAATATAGATGAGACTTGGGAGATACCAGAGGCAAATTTACCAAGGAGACATTCTTACTAGGACACCGCTTAGAGATATATATTCACAATAATTTTAAAAGCCCTATGGGAAAGAGAAAGTAATTAGAATTGAAAGCCTACTATGGACCAGCACTCTAATGGCCATCCTGGATGATTAAATACGCTGTATCATTTACATTTCATTATTTCTGTATTATGGTAGCACCTTAGAAATTGAGATAAAGAAATGAGAGGGATGCTGCAGAGAGAGAATGAACATAATCGACAATGATAGGGTATAGAAACTTTCCAGTCAAAGATAATTCTCAAGGTTCAAGTCCACAGTTCTAAATAGTGCTATGTCAAGATGGTTTCAGTTGCAGATGATGAAACCTCTCTTGGAGATTTTGAGTCTGAGAGGTCAGCTTCTTTTTCTTAGGTACAGTGGCTGATTGTCATCTGTGTTTGGTCAGGGAGGTTAGGGTCAGGAAGAACATTCAACTGATGGTAAAACAATAGTGATTACAAAAGCAGCCAGGCATTGTGCTAAATGCTTTATCTCATGTACTTTGCACCACAATCCAATGAACTATACAATATTATTTTTTTTTAAATTTCCACACCTATTATACATGTATTAGTCAAGTTAGAGAATAGAAACTGCGTATTTTAGAAGAAAGGGATTTGCTATGTGATATGCTTACAAAACTTTGGTAGGGCTGAGGATTAAAGTCCAGAGAAGAAGACTACTAGATGTGAGGAAATTAGGAATTGCTAAAATGACAGAACAATGCTGGTGATTGCTATTGCCTGCAACGCAAAATGCAGGTGATTTTCAGGAGCTCTCCTGAAGCTACTAAAATTTTCATGATACCTTCTTCCCCTCCACATACCTGCTACCATTGTAACAGAACAGTGGCTTCTCCTTCTCCTCTACCTTCCAATTCTTGTACAAGTTCTCTCATTGTTTGGAATGTGAACCTGATCTCTGATGACCAGTAAATCTGGAAAATGTATTTTCTAGGCTTCCAGTCTCTGAGGAAAGAAATTAGTGTTCAATCTTGATGGAAAATACTGAACACACACACACACACACACACACCACCCAGAGAGAGAGAAAGAGTGAGAGCCTGAACTTAGTGAATTAAATAATCTGCCCTAGGGTTCTAGTTGGCAAGTAATAGAAACAATATTTAGGACCAAGTTTAACATCAAAATTCATGGTCTAACTATTAGATGGTACAGCCATTGAGCCTGGGACAGAGCAACAGAGTAGGCATGGCCAGATTGGTAAATCAATACTTGGCCTGTGCCATGAGAAAGACTTCAGTGAAAGGCTCTAAATGGTCCTAAACGATCCACAAAAATTTCTCAGATAGAGTCAACTTTAACTATCTTCTAGGCCTAGAAATCTCAAATGCACCCATCCAAGTTAGACCAGTCTATCTATACTTTCACTCCTTCCTGATTTGAGTGTGAGGGGATCTAAAATATCACCAAGTGAATGGGGAAAGAAGTTAGTGGGATAAGAGCTGAAACCTGCCACATCCCTTCCCCCCACTGCAGGCAACAGTCATCTACAGGACAGAGTAGATGGGGTGAAGGAAATTCTTACCTTTGAATGAAAACTGAATCATAGAATAATATCTAATATTAGAATTAATGGATTAAAGTTGCCTGGAAAGTTGCATTGCCTAAGCCTGGGAATAAAACTCATGACATTGACCTTAGTTTTCTTTTCGGCCAAAGGAAGGTTACCCCCACTGAATAAAGTTTAAGGAGGGAATGGAAGGTAAAATGCTATTGCATTTAATCACATTGGACATGTTGTATGTTCAAAACATTGTACATGTTGTATGTTCAATTACACCCAACATTTAAGAAACCTAGACCAGCTTTTGAAAAAATTATGGTCCCCAGGATGATAGGGCTACATGAGTCCTCTTTAGACTCCAGACTACAGATAGGCACTGACTGAAAATTAAGGAAAATAGGCGATGATGGGGAAAATATTTTCCTGAATTCCACAGAATAAATATAGGTTAATCCACTTTAGTCATTTTGATGGACTTAACAAGGTTATCTGAGGCTTTGAGAGACAGGGACAAAATATATAATATGACCCAAGATCTATGTTACTACTGTATAACATGACACAGAATATTCTATTCATTTGTAATTCTTTAAAAATAATGGTATACATTAAAAAATATAAAATAGAATTTTGTTTATCTAAAAAAAAACAACTCATGAATGTTTCACTTGTTTTGGTGCTCAAATCACTAAGAATATTGTTAAACAAATATTTTTTTTGCTATATCTTGCCTTTTCTTGCTTAGACAAAAACCTTGTTTTTTTCCTCTTCATGTTTTCACAGTATTATTCTGTCACCGATAAAATTCCATCGACATGTTTTATATTTGAGAATTTTTAAAGTCATGTTCTCTGTACATCTTTGCTATAAAACATGCTAATAAATGCATTCTGATTTATTTTTTCCCTCCCAACAGGTTCTGACTAGTTTTAAATGAGAAATTATTGGAAATGAAAATAGGAAAACGTGAATATTTTCTTTCTAAAAGTTATGTAGCTCTGGCAGAAAACAGCATGGGGATTAAAATTATGATTTAAAACAGCCCTCTCTCTATGCATGTGTGTATATGTGTTATGTAGGGAACAACTATATATGTATATATATCACAGACACACACATATATATGTGTCTAGTAGCCATACACACATAGACTTCTTTCATCGATTATTTTGATTAACCCACCCTCTAAACTTAAGGATTTAAATGAAGTTAACTCCAACCCTTTTTTCTTTTCCTTTCAGTTACAAAGTGCTAAAAAAAGTATCTTTAAAAATCAAGGGGCACCTGGGTGGCTCAGTCAGTTAGGCGTCTACCTTTGGCTCGGGTCATGATCTTGGGGTCCTGGGATGGAGCTCCGCCTCAGGCTCCCTGCTCAGCGGGAAGCCTGCTTCTTCCTCTCCCTCTGCCCCTCCGCTCTGCTTGTTCTTTCTCTCAAATAAATAAATAAAATCTTAAAAAAAAAATCAGTTCTATTTAGTGATCATCGTCAATAAACAGATTATATTTTGGCTGTTTTGGAAGAAACGTACATATATTGAAAGTAGCCTTTAACTACTGTAGATTATCACCCAGGCTGTTATTTAGCTGGGTATACATTGACACCGTTATACTATTTAAATAATTCCATACTGGATACTAAAACTCCACTGTGTCTCTCTGAGAATCCTCCACTATCCCAGCTGCCATGGAACCTTCCCCACACCCTGCTAGACTTCATTGTAATTCAAGAACTAAAGGATTTACCAGCACTGCAGGGCCTGTAGAACTCTTTTCGGTATGTGTCTGCCTGGGTTATACTGGTTGTTAACTGTAACATCACCCCTGATTATTATAAGTAAAAATGAAGGAGAATACTTAGAACAAAATTATATGTGTTATACATTAAACAAAACATTTTATAATACATTGTAAAAGTCTGCAAAAGTTATTAGCTGCTTTAAGATTCATTTTTTTAATACTGCAATTCTCCTTGATGCTGTCTTCTTTCTTTCTTTCTTTCTTTCTTTCTTTCTTTCTTTCTTTCTTTCTTTCTTTCTTTCTTTCTTTCTTTCTTTCTTTCTTTCTTTCTTTCTTTCTTTCTTTCTTTCTTTCTTTCTTTCTTTCTTTCCTCCTTTCTTTCTTTCCTTTTTTTTTTGAAATGACCACAGATATCTTTTGTAGGCCAAATAGCATATTACACATCTGTCAATACCACACTTTATTAGCATATAACTGTATTTACAAAGCCTCTCAGAACACTTTTGGATTGTTCTGGCTGCTTGCTTTATGTTCATTTCTTTCTTTAATGTGTTTATATTTTTCCAGTCATTTATATAAATGAGAATGTACTGGAATGAATAGTTTCACCCCTCTGAGACACAGTTTAAATTTCAAGGTTAATATTGAATTCTATTCTTTATTTCAATATGATAACAAAATTAAGTTTGAAGCAAAACACTAGTAATAAATGTTTCTGATAAAAATACTGTATTTATGAAATCAATAATAAACAATGGGACATTAAAGAGAGAGATGGCCCCACCATTAGAGAAGCCCAGGATCTTTATGGTGAACTTTACTTGTTTATTGGAGTAATTGGGTCAAATTTTAAATTCCCTTCTAATGATATTTAGACAATTTGCTTTGAGATTCTGTTGGGCTCACCAAGTATTCATTGCACAATCACAGAATTCATAGAGATATTTCAGGTGCTTGTGCTGACTTCTAAGCTTTTGACAAAATTATGGTCCCCAGGATGATAGGGCTACATGAGTCCTCTTTAGACTCCAGACTACAGAGGTGAATTAAAAGTAGGTGTGAAAAAGGAAAAGGAACATCCATGGTGTTTTGGTACCAAAAAAAATTCAAATTGTGTAACCACCCACACTCCATTGCTGTTTTCCCAGTCACCACTTGACATTGTTATCCCTTACTTTTTTCAGTAGAAGTGAGGTATGCACTTAGATTTGCCTGATCTGAAAGGAGAGGACTATCACACACACAAATGGTAATGTTAGTTCGGATATTCAGAGACTAAGGATGTATTTATGCATAGATTACCCTCTCATCTCAAACTGGCTAGGTGGTTTAAAGGTTTATTTATTTATTGTTTTTAATGAAATTAGAAGTTTGGGAAAAGTTAAGGTAAACATATAAGATGGGATTAATGAAGAATTAGTAAAACAGGCAAATCATCAACCATGATTATTTGTATCCCTAAGAGAGGGGCAGTAAAATAATAATGATAATGATGATAAAGTAGAAGAATTCTTTAAATTTAGAAAGCATGGAAATATGCCATATTTCCATAAAACTAGATTTAGGGGTATTTCAAAAGGAAAAATGGCAGAAAACTTATTTGTATTATAAATTATGTAAAAATGATTTTTTAAAGATTTTATTCATTTATTTGACAGAGAGAGAGACAGTGAGAGCAGGAACACAAGCAGGGGAGTGGGAGAGGGAGAAGCAGGCTTCCTGCTGAGCAGGGAGCCCGATGTGGGACTCGATCCCAGGACCCTGGGATCATGACCTGAGCTGAAGGCAGACACTTAATGACTGAGCCATCCAGGCGCCCTAAAAATAATTTCTATAATCACAAAAATCAGTGGATAAAAAGTATTCAAGGGAGGATGGTCAATAACTAAAAATTGCAAAGGTAGAAAAATTCTCCCAAGATTCTGACTTTAGAACATGATCCAATGACTTGAAATAGATAAGACAACTTAAAATAATATGTAACTTAGTCCAATAACAGAAATTTACAATCCTTCGAATCAGTTTCAAATGAGGAAAAACAGGTTCACCTAGAAGAATAACATTTAAATACTACACAAATTGCCTTCTAATTTTAAGTCCCTTAAGAGATGAACTATAATATCCAAAAAAGAATTAGATTCAGAAAGAAAAATAGGAAAGTGATTAATTTATGAATGGCTGATAACATAAATTCATGAAAAAAACATATTTCAAAACTCTAATATAAAAGACCAAATGCAAGGTGTAGGTTAAGGGAACTCAGTATAATCAGAGAGTGCTTGGAGATGGTAAGACGTATTATACTTTTCCTTGATGAATTATCAAAACCATTTGAAAGTTAAATATGTGGAAAATATATACCTTTGGTTCAATATTAAGCTTTTCATCTGAAAGAATCTGTTGGTTGAACTGAATCAATTTTAGTAGAAATGAATGAAATATCTGTTTGCATTTATGCTGGTTTGCCCTAATGAATATCACCAGCTGATCACTGTCAAGAACTGCATGTCTATTGCCTAGTTTATTCACATAAGGAAAATTTTCTATATTATAATTTTGTCTTATTTCCCCAATATTTTGGGCAAGAAAATGAAATATTGTACCATGATAATACCATTAACTCTTTTCCTTCTAAAATAACTATGCCTTGAGATTTTAATAAAAATGGAAATGATTATCTTCTAGAAATCATACTAATAGCCAACAGATAAAGCACGTCCAATCTGCCTGTCACTCTTCTCTCCATATATAAATTTACTTATGCTTTACATCGACCCTAAGAGTTAGATACTATTGTTACTGTCTTCATGTTACAGATGAGAAAACTGAGGCACAAAGTAGTAGCTTGCCTGATCACATAGCTAGTAAGTCTCAAACCCAGGTAATTTGGTCCAGCAGCAGATTCTAACATGGCTCTTAATGATCCCCACTTCCTGGTATACATGTTTATTAGTTTTCTATTGATTCCTTAACAACTTATGACAATTTTAGCAACTTAAAAGTACACATATCTATTATGTTATAATTTCTTTGGATTAAAAGTTTAGACACAATGAGTCTTATAAGGTTGAAGTCTTGGTATCAGCAGGGTTGTATTCTTTCTGGAGGCTCCAGGAGAGAACACTTCTAGGCTCTTTGAAGTTTGTAGCCAAAATTATTCCTGTGGTTATAGGACAGAGGTTCCCATTTTCTTGTTGGCTGTAAGTCAGAGATCATTTTGAATTGTCTGCACCCCTTCACATGTGGCTCACTTTCTTAATCATCACAGCCAGCAAGAGCAGGTAGTCCTAAATCTCTGTGACCTCTTCTGCCTCACTTCTCTCCTTTCCTATTCCACCTCATGTCTCTGATAAGAGCCAGAAGAAATGGTTGTCTTTGAAGAGCTCATGTAATTAGCTTGAGCCTCTCTAGAAATCCAGATATATAATCTTCCTACTAATTAAGCCAGTTGATTACTATAATTCCATTTTCAAAGATCCTTCACGATAGTGCCTAGGTTAGTGTTTAATTGAATGACTAGGGGATGAGAATCTTATGAGGAGATTTTTTAAATTCTGTGGGCTACACAATATCTTGTGAAATCTCCTCTCTTTAGGATGGGCTGTCCTAGTAACTCACATGACAGATACAATACATGTAATAGGATGCTACTTCCATAATAATATTTGTGACTTTCATCTACTAGCAGGCACTAGCTGGCTTTGATGAAGCCAGCTGTCATGTTTGAGAGGGCAAAGTGTCAAGGAACTAAAGGTGGCTGCTGATCTTTAGGCATCAAAGAATTGATGCCCTTAGTCTAGCATCCTGCATGGAAGTAAACCTGCCAACAAACCACATAAATTTGGAAATGGATCCTTTCCCAGCCAAAACTTCAGCTCTATCTCTGGCCAACACATTAACTGCAGCCTTCTGAGAGTATCTGATGTAGGGACACAATTAAGTCATGATGAAGTCCTGATCCAAGGATCAGGAATTGGGATAATAATAAGTGGATAATTATAAATGTAAGTGGATAATGCAACATCCACTATAATAATAAGTGTAAGTAAGTGGTTAATAATAAATGTGTATTGTTTAAAGCCATTAAGTTTGTGGTACTTTGTTATGCAGCAACAGCTGACTAATGCATCTGGCTTTAGAGGTTATTCTGTTTACTACTAAGCTGTACTTCAAGTATGAGATGCAATTCAGTTCACATACAAGGTTTAAATGCTGTTTTCCCCCCTCCTATACTCATTCATCAGTATATTTGGCAAATACTAGAGGCAATTATAGACATTCCCTGTGTATTTTGCAGATAAAAAAACAATAAAACTGGCTTGCAGGATAGTGGTGGAAATAGACAAAAAGAATAACATGTGCTACAGTAGAGATTTTTACACAGAGCTATTGGAAGAAAAATGAGAAAATGCTTAACCCTGTTTGTTCTTTGCAAAGAAAGCTTTCTTTTTTTTTTTTTCTTTGATTCTTGCAAAGAGAGCTTTCTGAAAGAGACAATATTTTAATTGGTCCTTAAAGGATGCTTAGTCATTCCTTAGACTGATAAGGCCAGTACTGATTCACATAGGGAGAATAGAACACAGAAGAGAAGACTGCTCTAGGCAACTCTAGGCAATTGGGTATCCATAGTAGAGTAGCCTGAGGTAGGTAAGGGCCAGATCATGAAGAGGCTCCTTGGGTTTTAATTTTTAACTGTCACTGAAGGATTTTAACCAGAGAATATGCAAGATGAGAGCTCAGTTTTAGAATGAAGTATCTGAGAATAACACAAGGAATAAATTGACAAGATGGAGATGTGAATGAATAAACTGACAGTAGAGAGACTAGCTGAGTGTGGTCATGATCCTCAGTAAGAAGTATCAGAGGGCGTCCTGGAGTGATATTAAAGAAGATAGAAAATCAAGAAAGAAACCTTGACTTCAGAGGTCAGTAGGAGTAAATTAATTAATAACAAATTGGTTGTGCTGTGAGAGAGAGGCAGAAGTATCTGAGAATTCCATCTTATGGCTTGAGCAACTAAATGTATGACATGTAACTAAGACAGGGAAAACAGGAGGGTAGCAGGGTTTTTAGGTTGAGGTTGTAGCTTAGTGAGGAATAATTTCAGTTTAGGAATAGTTGAGAGGCATATGAGCTAATGGACATTTAGTAGGCATTTTTTTATCATGGTATATGTCAGGAGCATGGAAAAATAATAAATCAGAGTTGTAGCTACGGATTTAGAAAGTAGCAATGTTGAAGTGATGGGTGTGCATAAAACTTCTTGGAGATGTTTTTGAGAGAGAAGAGAAGATGGATACAAGATTCAGTACAATAGTAATATATGAAAAGCAAACACAAAAATAAGAGCATGTAATAAGGGACTCTATATTGAAATAGATATAGAGAACATCAGGAAGGAGTGGTTCAGCAGAGGCTGAAAGAGGAAACATTTTCAAGAGATTATACTGTCTCTCATCAATTTATCACTTTTTTTTTTGTTCAGCTCTTTATGCTAATTTTGAAGAGTTGATTTATCCAGAGTTATAAAATTGTGGCATAAATAATTAAAAAATAAATACATATATTTTATTTTTATATTGGAATTTTCTTTGGTTTATTCATTTTAAATATGAGGTAGTATACCCTAATTTAGAGCTTGGGTACTTACCATATAGCCTGGTTAGAACAAAAGTTTACTAATCTCTAGTTATATGGATTAGACAAATTTACCGTGTTGAATCTCAGTTTCTCCATCTTTTAAAAAGTGAATCATAATATGCATTGCAGGTTAAAAAAGATTCAATGTAAAATACTTGGGACAATGCCTATAACACTGTTACTACTCAATATTAACTATTATAATTATACATCTCAGTAAAAATAATGTCTTAAAACAGTGAATCCATATAGTATCATATATATTTTGAACCATTCTGGCTTTATTATACTATACTTTTTTTCATTGGCTCTATAAAAAATACATTTTAAAATTTGATTTATAGTGGTAACTTAAGTTGAAACTAGGAGTCAGCCAAGAGTAAAAGATACAGTGTTAATGTTTGGTTTCCAAGGTTTTCCTGGAACAATACAGGATAAAGACAGAAAGCCTGTGTGTCAATGAAAAGACCGGCTAAGTACAAGTGCATACTGTCAACTTATTAGTATAATTTTCCAGAGTCACCATTTAGATAATCCCCATGTGAATATTCAAGATGATTGAAAATCATGTTTTAAAAACGCTAGTAAATATCTCAATATTTATATATGATTGTAGAAAAATATTTGTGGAAACTTTTTCTTTAAAAATTTTTGTATTAGGATTGTTAAGATGGCAGAGTAGTAGGAGGACCTTATGCTTGCCTCATCACAGCTAGATAAATATCAAATCATTCTGAAAGCCCAGGAAATCGATCTGAGGACTGAGAACAAACTGCACAATTAGAGGGAGAAAAGAGGCCACATAGTGGAATATAGAAGGTGTGGTAATGTAATTTTGGGGAGAAGAGAATAGTGGGTGCTATGGAAGGGAGGGAGCCCCTGATCACAGCATGGGGGAAGATAAAGCAGGACACAGGGGATTGCATAGAAAAACACCTCCCCAAAACCATTGACTGGAAAAACGAGAGGGGCTGATTGTCACAAGTTTTGCAAGCAGCAGAGCTGAAAGTCTGAAGTTTTAGAAGTCCACCCCATCGCCAGGTTTGAGACTGGTGGGCGGACTGGTGCTACTATGGAGAAGGGGGGCAGAGGCCCAAGAGTGGACAGCATGCTCTGAGGATCCCCTGGGTCATGCTGGGAAAGAAAGGAAGGGCATGAAATATTCAATGTCCTGAATGGGAAAACTATGCAGCCAAGAATACTTTATCCAGGAAGGCTGTCATTCAGAACAGAAAGAGATAAAGAGTCTCCCAGGCAAACAAAAACTAAAGGAGTTTGTGAACACTAAACCAGCCCTGCAAGAAATACTCTTTGAGTTGGAAAGAAAGACCAAAAAAAAAAAAAAAAAAAACCACACACACCCAAACCTAGAAAGGAAGAGAGGAAATCTCCAGAAACATTGACTTTACAGGTAATAATAGATGGCACTAAATTCATATCTAACAATAATCACTCAATGTAAATGGACTAAGTGTTCCAATCAAAAGACATAGGGTATCAGAATGGATAAAAAAAACAAGACTTATCTATATGTTGCCTATGAGAGATTCATTTTAGACCGAGAGACACCTCCACATTGAAAGTGAGGGAGATGGAGAACCATCTATCCTGCTAATGGACATCAAAAGAAAGCCAGAGTAGCCATACTTACATCAAACTAGATTTTAAACCAAAGACTGTAACAAGAGATGAAGAAGGGCACTATTATCATAATAAAGGGGTCTATCCAACAAGAACATCTAACAACTGTAAATATTTATGCCCCCAACTTGGGAGCAATGAAATATATGATTTAATTAATAA
The DNA here is from genome assembly GCF_009762305.2 of Zalophus californianus. NCBI lineage: Eukaryota > Metazoa > Chordata > Mammalia > Carnivora > Otariidae > Zalophus > Zalophus californianus. Next base: position 53,810,200 of record NC_045596.1, on the reverse strand, counting down.
TAAACATAAAGAAACACATTGACAATAATACAATAATAGAGGACTTTAACACCCCACTTATAGCAATGGACAGATCACCTAAGCAGAAAATCAACAAGGAAACAATGGCTTTGAATGACACACTGGACCAGATGGACTTAACAGATATATTCAGAACATTTCATTCTAAAGCAGCAGAATACACATTCTTTCAAGTGCTCATGGAACATTCTCTGGAATAGATCACATCCTGGGTCACAAATGTGGCCTCAACAAGTACAAAAAGATTAGGATCATACCATGCATATTTTTTAGACCACAAGGCTATGAAACTTAAAGTCAACCACAAGAGGGGCGCCTGGGTGGCTTACTTGGTTAAGCATCTGACTCTTGGTTTCAGCTCAGGTCATGATGGAACAGGTCTTCTGATTAAGCCCCACCAGTGGTCTGCACTCAGCGGGGAGTCTGCTTCAAGATTCTCTCCCTCTGCCCCTCCCCCCACACTCTCACTTTCTCTCTAAAATAAATAAATCTTTCAAAAAATAATAAAGCACAAAGAAAAAATTTGGAAAGGAGGTTAAAGAACATCCTACTAAAGAATAAATGGTTTAACAAGGAAATTAAAGAAGAAATAAATACATGGAAGCAAATGAAAATGAAAATGACAGTACACAACCTCCGGGATGCAGCAAAGACAGTCATAAGTGGGAAGTATATAGAAATACAGGCCTTCCTCAAGAAGCAAGAAAAGTCTCAAATACACAATCTAACCTTATGCCTGAAGGAGCTAGAAAAGGAACAGCAAATAAAGCCTAAAGCCAGCAGAAGAAGAGAAATAATAAAGATTAAAGCAGAAATAAATGATACAGAAACAAACAAACAAACAAAAACTCCAGTAGAACAGATCACTGAAACTGGTTCAAAAGAACCAGTTCTTTGAAAGAATTAATAAAATTGATAAACCTCTGGCCAGACTTATCAAAAAGAAATGGGAAAGGACCTAAATAAACAAAATCATGAGTGAAAGAGGAGAGTTCACAACCAACACCACAGAAGTACAAAAAATTATAAGAGACTATTATGAAAAATTATATGCCAACAAATTGGGCAATATGAAAAAAATAAACTCCTAAAACATACAAACTACCAAGACTGAAACAGGAAGAAATAGAAAAATTTGAACAGACCCATAACCAGCAAAGAAATGGAATCAGTAATCAAAAATCTCCCAACAAACAAAAGTCCACAGCCAGACGGAATTCCCAGGGGAATTCTACCAGATATTTAAAGAACAGTTAATACCTATTCTCAAACTGTTCCAAAAAATAGAAATGGAAGGAAAACTTAAAAACTCATTCTACAAGGCCAGGAATACCTTTATTCCAAAACCAGGCAAAGACCACACTGAAAAGGAGAATTACAGGCCAATATCCCTCATGAACATGGATGCCAAACTCTCAATAAAGTACAAGCAAATCAAACCCAACAGTACATTAAAAGAATTATTTACCACAATCAAGTGGATTTTATTCCTGGGCTGCAAGAGTGGTTCAATATTCACAAATCAAACAATGTGATATACTACATTAATACAAGAAAGGATAAGAACCATATGATCCATATGATCCTCTCAATAGATGCGGAAAAAACATTGGACAAAATACAGCTTCCATTCTTGGTAAAAATCCTCAACAAAGTAGGGATAGATGGAACATACCTCAACATAATAAGGCCCATATAAAAAAGACCCGCAGCTAATGTCATCCTTAAGGGGGAAAAACTGAAACCTTTGTTTCTGTGGTCAGGAACAAAGCAGGGATGTCCATACTCACCATTATTATTTGGCATAGTAGTGGAAGTCCTAACCTCAGCAATCAGAAAACAAAAAGAAATAAAAGGCATCCAAATTGGCAAGGAAGAAGTCAAACTTTCACTCTTCGCAGACAGCATATAATACTCTATATAGAAACCCTAAAGACTCCACCAAAAAATTGCCAGAATTGCTACACAAATTAAGCAAAATTGCAGGACATAAAAGCAATGTACAAAAATCTGTTGAATTTCTATACACCAAAAATGAAGCAACAAAAAGATAAATCAAGGAATCAATCACATTTACAATTGCACCAAAACCCATAAGATACCTAGGAACAAACCTAACCAAAGAGGTAAATGGTCTGTACTCTGAAAGCTGTAGAACACTTAGGAAAGAAATTGAACAGGACACAAAGAAATGGAAAAAACATTCCATGCTCATGGATTGGAAGAACAAATATTGTTAAAATTTCTGTACTACCCAAAGCAACCTAGACATTTAATGCAATCTCTATCAAAATACCACCAGCATTTTCCCCAGAACTAGAACAAACAATCCTAAAATTTGTATGCAACCACAAAAATCCCTGAATAGCCAAAGCTATCTTGAAAAAGAAAAACACAGCTGGAGGTGTCATAATTCTGGACTTTAAGCTATATTACAAAGCTGTAGTGATCAAGACAGTATAGTATTGGCACAAAAACAGATAACATAGATCAATGAAACAAAATAGAAAACCGAGAAATAGACCCAGAACTATATGGTCAACTAATCTTCAACAAAGCAGGAAAAAATATCCAATGGAAAAAAGACAGTCTCTTCAACAAATGATGTTGGGAAAACCAGAGGGCTATGTGCAAAAGGGTGAAACTGGACCACTTTCTTACACCATACACAAAAATAAACTTAGATTAAGGACCTAAATATGACACCTGAAACCATAAAAATCCTAGAAAAGAGCACAGGCAGTAATTTCTCAAATATTGGTCATAACAACATCTTTCTATACAACTCCTGAGGCAAGGGAGACAAAAGCAAAAATAAACTATTGGTATAACATCAAAATAAAAAGCTTCTGCACAGCGAAGGAAACAACTAACAAAAATAAAAGACAACCTATTGAAAGGGAGAAGAGATCTGCAAATGACATGATTAAGGGTTAGTACCCAAAATATAAGAATTTATATTAACTCAACACTGAAAAACCAAATAATCCAATTAAAAATGGTCAGAAGACACAGTCATTTCTCCAAAGAAGACCTACAGATGACCAACAGACACATGAAAAGATGCTCAACATCACTCATCATCAGGGAAATGCAAATCAAGACCACAATGAGATATCACCTCACACATGTCAGAATGGCTAAATCAAAAACTTAAAGAACAACAAATGTTGGTGAAGATGTGGAGAAAAAGGAACCCTCATGCCCTATTAGTGGGAATACAAACTGCTGCAGCTATTGTGGAAGACAGTATGGAGGTTCCTCAAAAAAATTAAAAATAGAACTGCCATATGATCCAGGATTCACACTACTGGGCATTTACCCTCAAAATATGAAAACACTAACTTGAAGGGATATATCCACCCCTGTGTTTATTGCATTATTTACAATAGCCAAACTATGGAAGCAGCCCAAATGTCCATCAATTGATGAATAAATAAAGAAGATATATATATATATACACACACATGAATATATATATGTATATAAACATACACATACATACATACATACATACATACATACACACAATGGAATATTATTCAGCCATAAAAAGAACAAAATCTTGCCAACATGATGGGTCTTGAGAGTATAATGCTAAGTGAAATAAGCCAGCCAGGGGAAGACAAATACCATATGATTTCACTCCTACACAGATTTTAAGAAAGAAAACAAACAAAGGGAAAAAAAGAGAAAGACAAACAAAAAACCAGACTCTTAAATACAGAGAACAAACAGATGGTTTGTTTGGGAGGGGAGGTGAGTAGGGGGAATGGTGGAGAATAGGTGAAGGGCATTAGGACTACACTACACTAATCATGATGAACACTGAGTAATATATGAAACTGTTGAGTCACTACATTGTACATCTGAAACTAATACAACACTATGTAAACTACACTGGAATTAAAATTAAAATGTGAATGGAGATAAAATATATAAAACAAAATAATCAGTTGTTTTTAGATCAATCGTATATCACACATTGCTTTTTGCCATGTTAGATACTGATTCCTATTCTGTAAGAACTCAACTTACAGCCTAAATTCTAAAATTACACTACCTTTCTAAGTCTCAATAAATGTAATAAGGAAATAATCACTAATAACAAGAATTAATGACGCATTTACTGTGTGTTAGAATTTTTGCTAAATGCTCTACATTCTTCTTTCCTCAGAGTTAACAAATCTCTATGAGATAGAAATTATCATTAGTCCATTTAGATGAGAAGGCTCAGAGCAAGAAAGGGAGGTTAAGGAAATTTCACAGTATCACACTGGAGAAAATTTGTGGGACAAGGTTTCACACAAAGGAAAAGCAGTTAAGACCAGCTTCCTTTCCCGCTAGCTTGCTTAAATATTATAATATACTGCTTCTCAGCAAGGATTTTTAAAAAAGGGAATCATCACAAGTTTTATGTTTTTAGAAAATTCAAAAAGTTCAACATATTAATATTATAAAGAATATAGGAATATTAATTCTGAACTTCATTTTTATTTGTTCTTCATCTACAGAATAAATAAAACAAAAACAAACAAACAAACAAAAAAAAACCCCAGTGATTTCTACTAGATTATCTAAGGACAAATACCCCTTATTTAAAAAAAAAAGTTGATTTTACTTTTTAGCCACTGATATTTATAATCAGAATAAAATTGATATAAACACTATGAAATCTAGGGAATAAGCAATATGTGATTCATTTTATATAATCTTGCATATGGAATTTAAGTAATGTACAAATGGCAGTATTTATTTTTAAGGAACAGAAAGTGATGATTAAGCTTATCCAGATGGGCACAATAAGCCAAACCACAGCAGGGCTGACCTGTTTATTTCTGCTTTCTCAACAGCTGAATCACTCCAAGGTATGGCCATTTTGATCAGTTGCTACACAATAGCTCATTATTGCAACCCAAAATTTTCAATCAACTATAACAAAGTCAACTAATATGTCTACTTTTTAGTAGCTTTCATTCCTGCTATATATTCCATCTAGTGTATTTTAATTTAATTTATTGTGTTCTTCATCTCTTTGTTAAGGGTCTCGCTGATGTTCTCCACTCTTTTCTCAAGTCCATTGAGTATCTTATGATCATTATTTTAAATTATATTTATTAAAAATATCTAAAAAATATTTCTATCCTTCCCATCAAATTATTACTTTCAATTTGCCTGTTTTCCTTTGTCTACCATTTAAAATCAAGTATATCACATTTGTCTGAAGTGCATTTTGGAATATTTTCTATGATAGTCTTTGTTCATTATTTCCCCAATTGTATTTTATTGTTCAGAATGTTTAACTCTCTTGAGAGTGTGAGAGACATAAATATTGACGTATTCATCCTAGATTTCATTGTGATAAATGCTCTAATGAAGCATTCAATGCATTTATTTTTAAAAACACATGGCAATTCTATTTTTTGAATCATCATGGACTTAATTTACATATTATGTAAATTCACAGCTTAGGTTCTGATTTGCACCCTCACTTGTTGTATGCTATAAAGCTTTCACTTTTCATGGGTACCAACTAACCTGTAAGGCTACTTGCTATCATTTTTCTGACCTCATTTGCTTCTTCAATTAGAGGAGAACCCTAGCTTCCTGCCTACTATTGTGTCTTATGTTTACAGTGATTCTGTTTCTCCACTGTGGCTACAGAACCTCAGGATGCTTTGGGCAAGGCACTGTTCATCCAGATCTGAGTGACAACTGCTTTTATTTCTTTTTTCTCCTCCCTCCCCTCCCTTTTCGCCTCCTTCTCTTCCTTCCTTTCCCCTTCTTCATCCTCCCTTCTCTCCTTTTTATTTTTTGGTATACTATAATAATGTATGTACAGTATGAAGAATAAATTAGAAACAATCAATAGTGAAATCACCATCCAAACCAAGAAACAGAACATTGCTAGCACCTACGTGCCCTTGCATAATTTTCCCTGATCATAACCACCTCCCTTTCCCAGAAATAATGACTATCTATATTTTTGTGATAATTATCTTGCTTTCCTTTATTGTTTTACTTTCTAAATATGAATCCCTCAATAATATAGTTACTTTATTCTCAAATTTTATATATATATATGTAGAATTATCCTGAAATACTCATGTCTTCTTTTGCTCATATTATGTTTTGAGTTTCATTCGTGTTGTAGGTGTATTTTATTTTATTGTGGAAGTATACCACCATTTATTTGCCTGCTTTACTGTTGCTGTACTGTGCCTTTGGAAGTTTATCTGGAGTATATAGTTAGCGATGGAACTATTGGGTTTTCACACCTTCTACTTTAATGAGTAATGCCCAACTCATTTACAAAATAGTTGCAACCATTTCCTTTCCTACTACTGGGGTATGAAGTTCCTCATTGCTCCATGTCCTCACTGATAGGTTAGTGTTGTTAAATTTTGATTTTTGCCAGTCTTATATGTATGTGCTTATATATGCTGTTTTTTTTTCTTTCTTGCAGATAATAGATTTAAGGCTACATAAGAGATTAATCATGCAAATTTATTTTATCTTTAATATCTTTCTGAGTGTTTGTTTTTATTAGCTCCTGGTTTTATTGACCTGGATTTTTAGTCTCTATTTTATTTATTTCTGCTGTAATCTTTATTATTTATTTCCTTCTACTGGTTTTGAGCTTGTTCATTTGTAGTTCTTTTAGGTGTAAAGTTAGGTTGTTTGATGTTTTTATTATTTCTTGAGGTAGGTTTGTATTGCTATAATTTTCCCTCTTAGAACAGCTTTTGCTGCATCTCAAAGATTTTGAATGGTTGGACTTTCATTTTTATTTGTCTCCATGTATTTTTATTTCCTTTTTGATTTCTTAGTTGACTGATTCATGTTTAGCAGAATGTTACTTAGCCTCTATGTACTTCTGTTCCTTCCAGATTTTTTTCTTGTGATTGATTTCTAGTTTCATACCGTATGATCAGAAAAGATGTATGATATGATTTCAATCTTTTTAAATTTATTGCAACTTGTTTTGTGACCTAACATGTGATCTATTCTGGAGAATGTCCCATGTGCACTTGAAAATAATGTATGTTCTGCTGTTTTTGGATGGAATGTTCTAAATATATCTGTTGGTTCTATCTGGTCTATGTGTTATTGAAAGCCACTGTCTCCTTGTTGATTTTCTGTCTGGATGATCTATCCATTGAGGTGAGTGGAATTTAGGTGCCCTACAGTTATTGTATTCCTGTCTATTTTGATATTTTTCTCAGTTTTTGAATATAATAGAGTACCAAGTTATAGAATAAATGCCACAGTTTTTTTGCTCTTTGAATACACTGTTCTATGGTGAATCATTTCCTCATTTCCTTCTATCACTTCAGCTTCTCTTAAATTAGAAGAAACTTTTCTTCCCCTTCCAAAGGAACCATCCTTTCCACCAATTTTCTCAACTCACGTATCCAGGAAGGGGTCCGATGAAGTGATTGAATTCTGCTGCTACATCATAATTATATATTCATTCATCATCACTAAATGCCTTCTCTCCTGAATACTGTTCTTTCCTCTTCCTTAACATAATTATTTCTAACTCTAGAATAACATCTTTCCACCATTTGTTACCTGGTCTACATTCTTTATTCTTAATAATATTTAAAGAATGAGAATTGAGAAGTGGAAAAGAGAGAAAAGAAGTAAAGTTAACAGAAGCTTTCAAAACACAGATCTGGGAAAACAACTATTGTAATTTCTTTTTTGCAAGGAAGAAGGAACTGAATGTGTATAAAATATTTTGATGGTGCCAAGTCAGAATGTACAGTGATGTTCTGATATGTGCTAGTATGAAGTTTTCATGAATTGAGAATTGCCCTTCCAGTGTTTACAGTTTCTCCCCTTTGCTAGTGCAAGCAAGTCTATTAAATCATAACAAAGCTTATTTTAAATTCCCAAGTTACACAGCTCAATGAATTATGAAACCAAGAGTGAACTCTCTCTATCCTCCCCCAATTCTCTGCTATTATCCTTGGTGATTATCCATGTTAAAACCCTACCAGTCTGACATCCTCTACCATCCTCAACACTTAAGTACTCATTTCTCTTTCACGTCAGCCACCTACAAACATGGCCACCTCAAGTGGATCTCACTGTCACTTGGGATCACTGTATATCTTATACCTTGTATCTTTCCTCTTTAATCACAGTCTCATGCTCCTCTATGTCCTCTACTACCTACTACTGCTACTCAGTTATTCTCTCATGATCTACTTTGCATTACTGATGCACCATTGTCAGTTGATTTTCCACTTTCTGATCTTTCCTGATTCTTTTATCATATTCCTAGAATACCTGGATTTCTTGACTTTCTTATATACTTTATTTCCTCTGAACTTAAGAATGCCATTGACTTTATTGGGTCCAATTCTTGGTATTTGGTAATAATTATAGTATAGCACAGTATGTAACCTTAGGTGGACCCTCTACTGCTGCTAAGCAATTCATTTGATTATATCTTATTGCCACTATATTCCATGTTTACTTTTGTTAGAGCTTTCTATAACAATCTCTCAGCTAAATTTGGTTTCTCCCTACAACATAAAGTGCCACTGTTGACTCACAGAAATAAATGTATTTTAATACATTTTGTATGATAAAGACTTTTCCCTAGAATCAATTCTCCTTAGGTTAGGTAGGGCCTGAGACTCTGCTTGGCTTTAGTGAGTTAGGACTGAATAGTGTGTTTTACTCCTATTATTTCCTCAGAAATTTCTTTCTGTTCCTTACATTATTATGTGATCTTTTTTTCTTTATAAAAAATGCATCTTCTTCCTCCCATTTCCTAATGTAAGTGTTATGCAAAGTTCTTTTTCTCCTCTCAATATGAGGTTTTTGCAGTTCATCCACTAACACGATTTCATGTTTTTTCTCAGTGAGAACAGCTCCAGGTACATGTTCTTAGCCTTAACTGCCTTCCAGAAATCTAGATTTAAATTTTATATTGGTAATATGGCATCTCTACCAGAATGCACTAAATATGTAAAAAAATTAAACTCAACATTTACCAGTAAACCATTTACTCCTCTTGAATTCTTCCTGGGGTCTACCTGCTCCTTGTTATTAATGGCACCGTCATCTATAGAAACCAAGAACTGACTGACCTATCAAAATTATGTTAACTTTCCCCTCTGTGTCTAATTCTTTCTCCCATAATACCTAACAAGTAATAAATACCATTGATTCTTCCTTTGTAGGAAGTTGTTATACCCACACTTTTATGACCACTCACACAAACACACATTCTATCATCCTAATCTTTCATTTCTTCTGACATTACGATGTCTTTTCCCTGACCACCTTCCACCTGAATTATTTGCAATAGTAATCTCATTTTTTCAATTGACCTAATAAGAACCCAAATGAACAAATATGCATAGTTCTATGAGTAAGGCATCATTCCAATAATGTTACTCTCTTATAAATAAACTTTTATTTTATTTTATTCTTTTTGAAATTTTTTATTTTTTAGTTATATATTTTTCCAACTTTATCTTTTAGTAGTCTGCTTCATTCGTACTTTTGTGTGGACTCCTTATTTCTCTTCGTTCCACATTTCCCAACATCATGTCTTTCCCAACAACAGTCTTCACTGTTATTCAAGGGTAACCCCAAACATTTTCAATTATGCATTTTTTTACACAGAAAAAGTTAAAATCCAATTCTCTAAACCAACCAGAATTAATCTTTACTTCCTTCGAATTTCTTTGTCATTTAGCACCACTCTTCTAGAAATTATTATATTCCTTATTACTGTGGATATTTATGCAGATTTTTTCTCCTATATACAATATTAGTATAAGTTTGAAGAAATGATTTCTACTTGATTTTTGTAACATTCAAAAGAGCATCCTTCACACTTGGAATAAATTCACCAATATTTTCTAGTGATATTGACAAGTTCTGCACAGACACACAAATTCCATAAAACAAAATATTCAGCCAATTTAATTAAAATAGACAATTTAGCTAAAGAGTCATATACGCTAATATTTTGGAATCATGTCCAAAAAAGTGACCAGTAAATTGATGGAATGGTGTCACTCTTACCACTGATTTCACACGGTAAAGAGATAGAAAAGATAAGGAAAATAAAGGGTGTAACCTGTTAAATTTAGAATTTTTCTGTTATGGTACTTTATACATGTAATGGTGGCTTCAAGAAAGCAGGCCACTTTATTGGATTATATCTAATACTGTTTGAAAATAAACCAAAGACCACATTTTTAAATATCTTGGAAGCATAATTCTAATTTTGTTGCCAACATTCTGCTATCCCATTTGTTATCAGTATCTATTATAGTCTGTCATTTTAATGGATATGAAACATGTCAGAAACACAGCTTTAATGACAGCAGTGAAATTGTCTAATTAGAAATTATTTTCATTAAAATACATTTATTTCTGTGAGTCAACAGTGGTACTTTATGTTGTAGGAATTTGAAGGATTTGTTTTTTTTTCATTTTTACAATTAAAGTGTCATTTTATATAAATCTTGTCTCTACCAATTACCCATTGTGTACCATTGGATCAGGTAGTCATTTTCTTTTGAGCCTTTCTTCATCTGTAAAAGGAAGATCACCATTTTAAGTATTTGTGAGGACTAAGTTGTTTCACACATGTAAAGTTTTTCAAATGGTTCTTGGCGCGTGGTAGGCACTCATTAGGCAATAATAAATACAGCCTTGCCTTTTAATAATTGTACTCCTCCGTTGTTTTGACTATTTTTTTTTAAACAAGATTTTATTTATTTGACAGAGAGATAGTGAGAGCAGGAACACAAGCAGGGGGAGTGGGAGGGGGAGAAGCAGGCCTCCCGCTGAGCGGGGAGCCTGATGTGGGGCTCGCTCCCAGGACCCTGGGATCATGACCTGAGCCCAAGGCAGACACTTAACAACTGAGCCACCCAGGAGCCCCTTGACTATTTTTATTCGTATCAGTTATTATTCTCTTTAGTCTTCACCTATAATCAGAATTGGGCACACACACTTTTTTTTTTTTTTATCTTGAGCCATGATGGCATCAAAGGTAAATTTTCCAATAATTACTACATTGTGTGGGGCTTTACCATTTGAAGGTCTGAGCTATTATAAATTTTTTAATAGAGAGAAAACAGAATATGTTTAAGAGTTTTTAAAAATCAGGGGCACCTGGGTGGCTCAGTTGGTTAAGCATCTGCCTTCGGCTTGGGTCATGATCCTAGGGTCCTAGGATTGAGCCTCTCGTGGGGCTCCCTACTCAGCGGGGAGTCTGCTTCTCCCTCCCCCACTCCCCCTGCTTGTGCTTGTGCTCTCTCTCTGTCTCTAATAAATAAATAAATTAAAATTAAAAGAAGAGTTTTTAAGATCAATATTTGACTGTAAGCAGATACATGACTTCATTCTTTTTACTTTTAGTGAAGTAGTTAATGACATCGGTACGTTGTTTTTATTTACTCTGAAATACTAGAATTCTAATATGAAAGTGTCAATTACACTTTTAGTAACTTGGAAGTCAATTTAATGTGTTTATATTTTTGAATTTTCCCCTGGAGGGGAAAGAAAAAAAACAACCAAATAAATGTAAAAATAACAAAATTACTCATTAAATCTTATGAAACATGGTTATTTAGAACACTAGGTTGGGAGTTAGGAGGCCTGTGTTCTAATCTAACATTGCTATAAAGTAACCTTGTATTCTTGTCATTTATTCTTTTTAAACCTCATTTTTTCTCATGTAAAAAAGTACAGATTGAACTATATGATCCCTAAGCAACTTTTCAAAAAAGTTCAACTGTTCATATTTTAACCACCTCTTTTTTCTAGAAAAGTTCTATAGGAGAAGCTTTTAAGCTAGGGCAGCACCCATCTGGTGAGGATCTTGTCTCATGGCACCTGGAACTGCCATGAAGATGCCCTTTGGAGAGAAATGTCCAGCACTGTCAAGTTGGCATGCTTTGCTCCTTTTCTATGTCTTTTTGAATTCACTGGTGCCAAATGTTCTCCGTAGGGGTCTTGTGAGTGTGAAGAGTTAAGAGAGCCTATGAAGACCCCCAGTATTCACAGTGGTATAGAGGTGGGATAGAATTTAAAACTATCTGGGAAAGGCACTATGACATTAAAAAGGATGGAAGAGGAGATATTGGCAGGATGTGAGAACTACATGGAAGGGCCAATATATACCTATGGCTCGATGGAATGATTTGTGACCTTGACAAGGGGTAATCCTTCCCATTGTGAGTGAGTAAAGATTGGAGAGAAACCAACCATAAGGAAGTACCAAGAGGAAAAACTACTCAATTCCCTCAAACTTCATGAAATGGACCTAAAATCCAATGAGCAGTGTCTTTAGTATATATGGATTTCTTTTTCATGTATTATAAAATGTTGAGGTTGTTTACATGGGCTTATCCACTCCATGATATTTTCAAGGTCCTAGGACCTTTCTATTTTTCCAATATGCCATGCTTAACATATTGATACTCTGTCCTTAAGTAGGCACTTCAAAGTTGTAACATAGCTTCTTAAAATACAGTATCTTATTCATATTCAGGAAGGAAGGAATGAGGGTGATATTACCATTGAACCTATTATAAAAAAGCATGTTATTTCTCAAAAGTTCTTAGTAGGCTTTGCTTATATCTCATTGCTCAGTGGGGCTGAGAATGTTCACTTTTAGTTACAGAAATGAGTGGGATAATGGACATTTAGATATTCCAGTTTCCATAGTAGAAGGAGACAGGAAGAAACAGTGTTGGGAATGACTATTGTTGTGGCCAACAAAAAGAAGTTGCCACAGTGAAGGATGTGCAAGCCATATCACATGAGAAATGGTTGCAAATGCCTAGTATATTTAATTAGAAAGGGAAGATTTATAAAAGCCATAAAAATATTTTCAGGCTTTTAAATTTATGTTTTATGCAATAAAGATCATCTATACTTTCTGTAGAAATTAGTTCTATATCAGATAGAGCTTTATCAGAAGAGCCATTCCACATGAAATGGATTCTCTTATAAGGAAAAAAAACTCCAGTGTTTAAAGTTTAAAGAAAATGTTTTAAGAACAACCTACAATACATACCATAGAGGAGATTATTATATTATTTCAAGGAGAGACAAATTTCCTCCCAAATTTCTTTCCAATGTGTTTATGATATGATTCTAGTCTCCATTACATCTCTTCACCCTATTTAAATGTCACTTGTGATCTCTGGAAAGAGTTGCTATTCTAACATAGTAGCAAGTTTATGTTAGACAGATTCTTAAAATTATTATTGACAAGGCTTTTCATTTGACTCTCAAAGAAAGGCCAATTATCTGATTTTAATCAATTAAACATTTAATAAGTTTTGCTTTATATAAAGCCACCACATTTTGCAAATGTGTGAAGTTATAAATAGGCAAGGTGACATATTAGAAATGTCCATTGTTTTAGAAGACTTCTCATTATAATCTGACCGTTTGATGTACTCCAGAGTTATACTGTTGCTCTCATAACTCATGGAATATAGTTTGTAATAACAATCATCTTTTCAAATTGGTCATTACCAAAGTTAATGACCTGTTTATTAGAACATCAACCTTGGCTTTGCCTCAGTCTCTTAATTAACACATCTGTCATTTACTACTAGTGGCTAAGAATTTCTGTGTAGAGGACAGCTCTAATAATGATGGCACCATTAAAGCTACATCTCTATATATGTGGATGGATCATCAAATTTGCATTGGCCTATTACAAACAAGATCCTGTGAGGTTTTAAATAGTTTTGGCAGCCCAAAATGGTGAAATCTAAACAGCAAATAGAACAGCATTAGCCTCCTTTGTGGAGCATTTGCATTGAAAATTATTTATTATCACTGTTGAGAAGGATAATCCCACAAAACGATTTGCTGTACCTTCACGTGCAGAGAGCCATTCTTACCCACACTGGTAAACAAACCCGCCCAAAGTACAAGCCCTTCCAGATACACACATTTTCTTCTGCCATCTCCATTCATTTAATCATTCAACAAATACTGTCATATTACATCTATGTAGATGCCTTTAGCAAGCTAATAACATACTGACATTTCCAATTGAACATCTGTAATATGCATGGGCATTGAAATGTTGGCATTTTTTAAAGAAGGAAATATGGTATCAATTTCCTAAAATGAGCTGATAGTAGCTTCTTAAATCTTCATTTGGAAAACTAGACTGGAAGATAATGACACAATGACAAAACAAAACAAAAATAAAATGTAGTTGCCTATATTAATTTTTGTTCTTAAAATGTACTGAAAATTAAATGCTTATTAAAATTCTGATATCAAGGGAAAATGTTGTATAACTTTGATATAACATTTATCTTCTCAAATAACCATGTAGGAAACATAAGTCACCTGGAAGTTATGTTTTGCCCTCTCTTTTTAGAGATAAATTCATTTTATTATTATTCAAAATCTATGTTTAATTATCATGGAAAGCCTAATGCAATAAAATGGTTTACAAATTACAAGCATCCTGGTTTCACATGTACCTCCATGGTTCCTTAGGGTCTGTGAAGGAGACTGGTCCATAAAATGATACTATAAGCTTCAAATGAGGGTAAAAAAAAATGGAAATAAGGCAACAAAGCCACAACAACCATTTATTTGGCCCACCTTTTACTCTCTCTGACTTGACATTAATATTAGAAAAAGATTACTGGTTTCCTTCAGTACACATTTCTTTGGGCAAGAATTTACAATATATTTAAAAGAATCATGAAATACAAATTTTGTCCATTTATAAATTTGAGGGCAGTAGACATGAACACTGTACTTAAAACTCACTCACTTATAGACTCCCAGTTACAATTCACTGAATTATAAACCCATATCCAGCCCACATGGTTTGGTCCCAATTCATCTCTCCAACCTCATTTTCTTCTATCCCTTTCATCCTAATCAGTGTAATTTCTGTCTCTTAAAAATACTACATAAATTACCATATCCAAGAACTCTACTCTCCCAGTGTTTGGAATGGTCCTTTCTACTTCTCTTTATTAAGCTCTTCACTCAGATGTCACTTCTTCAGAGATTTTCTTCATAGAACTAATTACTGTCTAATATTATCACTTATTTCCTTTGTGTTTATTTTCTCTTTATCTCACTAGAATATAAATTCTTTGAAGCAAGGCCTTTGACTCTCAGGTCTCTACTGTATCCCCAGTGTCTAGAATAAATTTTGGTGCAGAGATCAAAACATATACAGATTCCAAAATATTTGTTAGCAATGAACTGATATAAGTGTTTGCAGAATAACAAGTGTTTTAATGAGGTATAATTGTATATAGTCAAAATGACAATCTTAATTTTATAGTTTGAAAGTTTGGCAAATTATTTATATTTATATTTATTTGTATTATATTCATGCAACCAATACCCAATTTAAGATTTAGAATAAGGCAAATGACTTTTTAAACTTAAATAAAAACTCTTTCCTTTTAAATATACCTACGGGTCAATATTTTATTTCTCAGAGAGTTCTAAGTGGTGAAAGCTGTTATCCAGTTGGTTGACTTGAACTTTGACATGCAAATGTTCCTAGTCTTAGGGATCCTTCTCGCAAATCCAAGTAAAGCAACTTTTTAATAAAAATGGATGAATTGAAGGTAAGTTAAAAAAAAAAGAAAAGAAAAAGAAAGGGGAAACCCCCATAAAATTAAGTTCATCTTTGCAAGTTGTTTACTTTGTTTCTGGGTGTGGTTGGATTGGAACTTCTAAAGTTACCAAAAGTAGTATGTGCCAACATGGGTTCCTTGGATAAGTTTCACGAGGTCCATTATGTTCAAAGTTTTAACTAAAAGCCCAATTTGAAACTTCTAATGGTTGTCAAACTGCAAAGAAAGGGAATACTGTCTTTGATGTTCCTTTGGCCCCAGGCAACCATATATCTCATTTTGTCCAAGAGAGTCTGTGTTTGTCTATAGTTATTCCAGTGTAACTATTAGTGGTACTCCCTTTTATTCTAAAAGGTGTCCTCAGATGATAAATTATTTGGCCACCCAACTTTTGTACCCTTTTTTGAGAAAGATATATACTGATCTTTTAGTACAATGAAGTTCTCTTTTTAACCTAGATGATAGATTTTGATTTAAAAAAGCAGTTGTACTTTCAAGAAACAAGACAGCACGGTAGACATTGATTGCTGCCTTGACCTCATTATGCTGATAAGGGCATTTGTGAATATTGTCTAAGTTAAGGTAATAAACACCCAGGTAGAAGGTTAATGACACATTTAGCATCAGTGGGGTGCCGGACAGTTTTTCACAGAAAAACCAGTTCAAGCTGGTAAGCCTTCTGTCCTGTCCGTGTAGAACAAAAACAGATCATGTTTCCACAAACTGAATATAATTCAAAAGCTAACAGCGTGCAGAGAATTCAGCAATTGGCTGACTACATTGTTTTGCCAAAAAATAACAAACTTAAAATGTTGTCAAGTCATTTTTTAACAGCAATTTTCTGTAATCTTTTGGGCCTCCTGCTATGTCTCTGCTAATCTGGGCCTTACTGCTGGCTGATGCTAAAGACGGCTTTATGACAAATTTATGAACTGATGAGTCATTTTCCACATTCATTCAGCTAATGAGCAAAACAAGTCATTATTTTTTAAGCCTGATTACCACTGCCTTATTTAATACAAGAAGCACATACAAATGCTGTTAAGCTGCTTTCTCATGAAATAACACTCTGCTAAGACTAACAATATCTATAGGCTAAAATGCCTAGTGTAATCAAAACTGGAAAGGACTGATTCAAAATTTCTCAATGATGTCTATTAAATCCTTACATTTTGGCATTAGGACATACTGCCATCATTACAAATTAGGATTCCAGTGGTTTAAATCATATGAATTATCAGTAGCTTTCACATGCATGGGCTTTCAATTAATTAGTCAAAAAACCATTGAACACTCACTACAGAAATGAACAATGTGGGGGTTACTGGTGGGAACATCATAATAGAGGGAGAAATGTACAGTGAAGTAGAAGACATCAGTGCAAAGAGTAGCTGAAAGTGAGGCAGTGAGGAATAAGAACTGAATAAATGAAGATGGCAGGATATTCAGAGGAACTCAGGGGAGAGAGGGTTTGCAGTGAATTTAGAGGAAGAGTGAGTTGAAAGACGGTAACAGCAAGATTGACTTTAATGTTCAACCATGCTTAAATTTCCACAGCTAAGGAAAATGTGACAAGTGCAATGCTTTATTTCATTTTTGACTGGTCATGGTTTTTTTTTTTTTTTCCTCTGCATTTGAACTTGATATAAGAGTTTGTGAGGATGTCTGGGAGGTTTCAGTGTCAAAAAATAACTTCTAGCCCTAACATTGCTCTCTATTAGATTACTACTTGATTCTTAAAAGCACTATTGAGACAAACTGAAAGGAAAATTTTAATTATTATTATGAAGAGTATAAATGGCAGTCAAGAAGGAAAGAAAGACACCTTCAATGACTAATCCAAAATTAAGGCCTTGGTGATGATAGATCTTAAAACTGCAAGGAAGGAAATGACTCGAAACTGTCAGATTCTAAGGTTAAACAGAATGAGTCTTTGGTGGGACAATATTAGCATACAAGCAATGATTCTTGAAGAATGGGCACTCCAAGTATTCTTCTTAATTCAGAAAGTGATTATGCTTACTGAGATTTAAAATCTTTCTAAAATATGAATATTTTTATGTTGGTAACAAATCAAACAATTTGGTAATAAACACAATGCAATTTCAGTCATGACTCAAGATCTTGGGATACAATTTACCTGTACTGACATCATTTTTGGTAGGAGGAGCAATGCCCACTCTGCTTCCCCCAAAATATCTGCATCTTAATCCTTAGAATCTGTGAATATGTTAATGACATCACAAAATGGAATTTGCAGTGTGATTAAATTAAGGACCTTGAAATGTAGAGAGTATTCTGGATTAATGTGTTGGGCCCAATCTAGGGCCATAAATTCTTAAAATCAGAGAACCTTTCCCAGTTGTGTTCAGAAAGAGAAGGTGATATGACTACAGAAGAATGGCCAGACAAATGCAAAGTTGCTGGCTTTGAATATGGAGATAGAAGGCCTAAGCCAAGGAATGGAGGAGATGGGCTTGAGAATCTGGAAAAGCCAAGCCTCCAGGAAAGATTGTAACACTGCAAACACTTTGATGTTAGCCCGGTGAGACTCATGTCAGACTTCTAATCTGCAGAACTGCAAGATAATAAATTTGTGCTGTTGTAAGACACTAAATTTGTGGTAATTTGTTATGGCAGTGATAGAAAACCAATTACACATCATTTTTTATAGCAGTGAACTTGTGGCAGAAAGAATTCTAAGAATGATGTCCCCCATCAAAAAACTTCCCTTCCTGGGCGCCTGGGTGGCTCAGATGGTTGAGCGTCTGCCTTCAGCTCAGGTCATGATCCCAGGGTCCTGGGATCGGGTCCTGCATCGGGCTCCCTGCTCCTTGGGAGCCTGCTTCTCCCTCTGCCTCTCTCTCTCTCTGTCTCTCATGAATAAATAAATAAAATCTTTAAAAAAAATCTCAATACATATTTAAAAAAAAACCAAAACAAAACTTCCCTTCCTAATCCCTGGAACTCTAAATATGATGAATTATCATGAGCTTAAATACATTAGAGTTCATAGCAAAGGGGACTCTGCAGATGTGATTAAGGTTACTAATCAGTTGAGTAAAGAATAGGGAGATTATCCTGGATTTTCTGGATGGAGCCCAATGTGGGACTTTGAACAAAGAAGTTGGCTGAGTCTACCCAGACTTCTGAACCACAGAACTGTGAGCTAATAAATGCATGTCCTTTTAAATTACTGATTTTGTGGTAATTTGTTATGTAGCAATAGCAAATTAATACAGAGCCCTAAAATTTATTGACCACCCTTTAATACCAAGCATCACACAGGGCCATCCATATATTATAAAACATAGTGTAGCAAGAAAGACAGAGTGTGGTGTGAGGTTAAGCCCAGGTAAAATCTACTTCTCCCAATTACTAAATTTATTACCTTGGGCAAATCGGTTAACTTTGATAAACTTCGTTTCTACATTTTTAAAATGAAGCTAAATGTGCCTGCCTGTTAAGGTAGATGGGAGAATGAAATGAGTCTCTGAAACACATCCATGAAAATGGCAGGTGAATAGTAGATGATCAACAAACAAAAAATGGATAAGTTGATATTCAGGAGGACCTCCAATTGATAGCACTCTTCTTTCATTCTTGGGTTGATAAGTAGAGAAGTAAATCAGAAAATAAAGATGAAGGCCAATATATCACCTTTTTTTATTGGTTGAAGCATGTGCCTTTAGGTCTACTCACTAACTGGACTTGCTAAAACTGAACCCTAGAATTAGGAAGAATTAATCTTCTAGTCACAGAGCAGGCCACGAACTTCCTCACATGCCTCACATGGAGGGAAAACAGTAGCTGTGGTCCCTGCAGGCAGTTTCATCTCAAGAGAAAAAGGGTAGGGCTGAGTTAAGGGTGCAAGTTATTCGGAGAGAAGGACAATGCAGACAGAGGGCAAGGGTTTGCTTAGAGAAAATTCTCCTTCATTGAAATCAGAGTTATGGTGCAGAAATGGGCACTAGGATTTTTAGTAACTTTTCTATGCTTACCTAGCAAAGATATAGTAGAGTCAGAACTTGAATCCACGTCTGTCAGACTAGGGCTTTTGCAATTTCTATCATACACTGCCTACATTCTGCAGGTGTAGAGGGGAAGCAATAAGGCAGAATCTGAAAGGAAGATCTATTTAAATTAAGTAGTTAAATTTAACCTTTTCTACCAATGTTTATCTATATCCTAAAGGAAAATATGCTGGTAAACAGAGGATTTTCATTTAAGTAAATTTCTACTGTAACATTGAAGACAAACTTCCCTAAAAGAAATAGATGTATGTCATAGAAGAAAATAAGTATAATGACAATGATGTTTGCAGCACATTTTAATCAGCATTCAGATATTAATAATGAGAGTCTTCAACCTGTGGAAAATTTTTATTTCTCCAGTTTGACCTTAAATGATGCACAGGTTGAATTATAGAAGTTGTTAAGTGGAATTGGAAGCAATTTTATTTTCAGGAGTTCAGAATTAATACATGATATTCAGCCACAATGTAGTAGTTTCCTGGGTTGGCCTTCCTGTTTCAATTGGGTTTCTCTGCAGTTAATTAAATACCACCATGAACCATACCACTCTGTACCAAAGTCACTATAAAAAATCTTATGTGATTCCAGTTATGATGACTAATTTAAATTTTTGTCTGTCACATTTCACAAATTGCCAAAAATCGTGTTAATTTTTAAAAACAAAATTAGAAAGCTACAAATCCCACAATTACAAATTATTTTCTAATTCTATTATTTTTCTGGTGCATTTTTTCTTACTATGTGCAGTGACAACAGTTGAACGTAAAAAGTAATTTAAAGATATCATTTCATTTGATGAATTGGAAGAAATGAATTTTTATAGATAATAAAAACTTGCAAGATTGTTTTTATAACAAAAGAACATGATACTTTGATAACAGTAAATATTATTTTCTGATATTTCTGAGATAGTTACTAAATCTTCCTATTCTTTCACTCTGCAATCCTATAACATAGGACATTGAAAATACATTATTAGGTGATTGTATAGCTCCTAAAATAGTTTTTTCTTAATAAAACTGTCATATTTCATAAAGAGAGCCAAGAGATCTAAACTTTTGCATGAGTGCCTTCTGGCCCATGGATCAAAGAGCCTTCTGAAAGATTTTTTTTTTCCTAAGATGTGTTGCTCAGAAGCCTAGCGTTTCAGAGGTAATCCTTGGAGCAGGAAGATGTCAACTGATAATATAATTCACCCTGGGACCAGAGGCAGAGGTTGACTTCAAATGCTTGATTTTACATCTTCCCTTCCCAAGCAAAACGTCATGTAACTAAGGTCGCCACTGAAATATTCTGTGCCTCAAGTACCTATTTTAGTGTCATGTGACCTGTGGGTGTTCAATAAACACAAATTGATCTTAAAAAATGTGGGCTGTGAATACCATGAAAACAGAAGGAATTTCAGAATGATTACAGGATTCATGTGTTTTGATGTTACTAGGTTACATATTGCCAATGTTTTATTTTAAAATTATTCCTTATCATAGCACCAAATTTATCATATTGTAGGACTCATTTTGGCACAGCATCTGGCTACAATATTATATTTATTTTCTATGGATTTTAGTTTGGTTATTCCTATTATGAGTAGGAGCCTCTTACATGGATTCGAATTCTCTGCATTCACAAATCTTTGTACTAGTCTGACCCCACATTACCAATTCCTTTGCAACAATTGTGTTTGCAACAGCCTGAAGAAATTCAAGTTCAGTATTGAGGGAGAAATTTCAAAGGGCTAACTAACATTTTCTCTTATTTACCACATAGAACTATAGGATTACTTCCTTTTTAAATAGTCTATTCATATGGTTATTTTTAACATTTAAAAATTCTCATGTAATGTTTCTTTCAAGTTTTAACCTGAAATAGAACAGTTTCCTTTTGGAAAGATTTATTATCACTATAGATACATCTCTTTGGTGAAAATATGCCAACAAACTTTTATGAGATGTTGTAGATGGAGGATATTTAGAGAGATATATGAATTCCAAATAAATTGTACAACTAATTATTGGAAGATATATCTCCTTTTCTTTACTTATATTAGTGGGCCATAAGCAAGTTCAGGAAATCATTTAGAATTTAACAACAGTTGATTTTCAGCCAAATACATGGAATCAATGATTACATTCTATCATTCATTCAAATTTGCCTCCATCATATATTTATTGAACATCTATTATATGTCAGGCATTGTGGTTAGGTGCTGGGGATATAGCCAGGAATAATTCAGAGAAAGTGTTATCCATTTTGCTTGGCAACACATTTCTACTTCTCTTTTTCTGTTGTTTCTCAATGTGCATCTATTGTCAGAGCCTCCTGTACCATCACATACTTATTATCACATTTATTGCATTACTACATGCATTATTACATAATACATATTATTGCAATGCTCAGTTTATTGATAAAGGAACCAGGATCGAAGAATCCAAAAGTTGAGCATCTCAACAGCAGGCCTATATACTCATTGTACTCAACTTCTTTTTCTCCAAAGCTCCCCTTTTTAAACCATTTCTGCCTCTCCTCACATATACAAACTCCTCTGATTTTTTCCATTTCTTTATTTTTTATACATTTCCTTTCTCCTAGCTGTACATAATTAAGAAAGCTTCCTCCCTCCTTTCTCGCTTCCTTTTCTTCCTTTTATAATGAGTAACTTTTGTGAACTAAACATTACATAATTTGACCCCCACGCCTTTGCAGTAGATATTATTATTAACTTCATTTCAGGAATAAAAAACCCAAGACTCAGAGAAATTAAGTGAGTTGCTGAAGAATACAGAAGTAGCAAAAGACAATGTAGAATTTTACAAAAATATCCAAAAAACATGCCACTTAAACTGTTTTGTGCATGGAATCATATAGACTTTTGTGAAGTAGTGAGGTTTCTCAAAAGATTAGTGATGTTATAACAAATTATTATCTTATAAGATTATTAAAATGTCTTTTTATTATTAAAATAATGTAGTAATTTACTATTTAATTGATTTATAGAAATAATACATGCCAATATGATCTGCAAACTATTTATTGATCATTTCAAAGATTCTCACTTGGTTTTAACCGGTAATACCATCTATTTCTCCTTATGTTACTTGACTATAATATTAATATAATCCAATAGAAAATAAATCCAAAATAATATTTTTCCTCTTAAAAGAAGAAAGAATAAAACAAAATGCAGAATTAAAGTATAAGAGTTTTTTTCCAATGGCAATTAATATTTCTTAAGCCTCTGTTTTTTATTAGACATTGATTCATTATTTATTTCCAAATGTCATGACCAGATTCCTTATATGGCCATTTATTTTACATAGAATCAAATTATACAATTTATTATCTTAGTAAGAACAATTTACATATTTTTTCTAATAATTTGGAGTAGAGTCAGCTCCTGAGAGTGCATTTAAATAATTTATAGTAATTACTGAAAATTAATTATGATTAAGTTAATTGTAGGTATAAAATCTAGATTTCCCTGTAAGGTATTATCCCTCCAGTAGTAAATAGTATTAAATATGGGTAATAGAGGTCTGAATGAGGTTTTTACAATATACTCTGAGTAACTGAAATTCCACTTCAAAGGATGAAGCTTGTGTGATTATAAAATAAAGCATGTTGTCTTCTGTAGTTGGTGATAAATAAAAAGTGTTTTATAGAGAAAAGATTCCCCAACACATTACTGCAAAGATTAAAATCACCAAATATCTCAAGTCATAGGTAAAACAGCATTCATGAGGGGAATCGGGAGATCTTCTGAAATTGTATTTGTGGCAGACTTTAAAAGACTGAACGGATAAGACAGATATCCGGATTAGTCAGTGTGAAAAGGTGACTTTTGCTCTTTTGGGTCATTTCCCTTAAGGTAGTATTATTTAAAGATTCAGGGATTTGGGATAGTGGTGGTGGTAATACCAGACCCATAGGCAGAATTCTTTGTTGTAATAAAGTTTTCACAATTGGTCAGCACTTTTTCCATAATTCATTGACCATCAGTTATTTATGGCCAGGGAGATTAAGGAATAAGGAATTTCAAGTAGAATCACAAATACATTTTCAGAGAATAATAAGTAAGATAGATAAGCACAGCTATGTCACTGCTAAACTCTTTTAATATAGAGAATTTCAATATCTATCTTAGATTTAGGTGCCATTGAGTGTCTGGCTAACTTGATCGAAAGAGGAACAAAAGATTAGTGGTGGAAAGAATATATTGAGTGAAAATGATCTCTAACGTTCCATTTACCTCTAAAATTCTTTGATTCACATACATTCTACATCTAAAATGACTTTCAACCTTGAGAACTTAGGTCATTATTGCGGTTTTATTTTGAAAAAGCAATGCTAAAAACAAAGTTATTCTGTTATAGTGTCAAATCAGTCCCTGCTGTTTATTCCAGGGACTACTACCTGAGAGTCATCGCAGTGCGGCAGACGGTTGTTTATTTATTGACCTGATCAAAAACAATTGAAATTAGAAGTTGTGTTTCCCAGAAGGTGTCCTGATCCATGAATGAACAACTAAGTTTTAATATAACTAGAATTTATACAAGTAACACAGTGTCCAGAATGCAAGAAACATTGAAGTCATTGTGGTTACAGCGTTGTTAAATCCCCATGGAGGATTCTAAGACACATTCCCCACTAATGAACTTCTCATGGAAAGTGTGTCACATAAAAATAAGTGGGGCTGGATGACTGAGTGAAATGAAAAAGACATTTGTATTATCCAATGGAGAGAGAAAATTGCTCTCTTGCCAAATCAAGTGAAGTGAGAGAGAGAGGTTAAGGAGTGGGAGGGTAAATGCTGGGAAAAGTAATTATTTCATTTTCTTTGTGTCAGAGGGGAACATTCTCTTGATTTGTATGCTACCATAGCTACATCTATTCCATGACCTCCTGCAGGTAAGAAGTGAAAGTACCATAGGCTGACCCAGATGGGAATCCAATACCCATGCAAAGCGTCATGAGTGTTCAACTGACATAACCCTGAGATGTAATTTGGAGACATTTCCTGTATTCATTTGCTAGTGCTGTTGTAACAAATTACCACAAACTGGATGATTTAAAACTATAGAAATTTGTTCTCTTGTAGTTGTGGAGGCCAGAGTCCAAATTTAGGGAGTTGACAGAGTTGGCTTCTTCTGGAGGCTCTGAGAAAAAAACCTGTTCCATGCTTATCCTAGCTTCTGGTGGTTGCAAGACTCTTTGGCATCCCTTGCCTTGTAGCTCTTATCATCTAATCTCTACCTCCCTTGTCACATGGCTTTCTTCCCTCTGTGTATCTTCACATGATCCTCTCTGTGTAGGCCTGTGTGTCCTCTCTTCTTATTAAGGACACAGTCTGCATTTGGGGCTCACCCTAATCCACTGTGATCTCATCTTAAATTAACTAATTACATCTGCAAAGACCCTCATTCCAAATAAGACCACAATCTGAGGTTCCAGGTGGATATAAATTTGGGAGGCAAAAACCTTTCAACTCAGTAAATTCTCCATGCTCAGCACAAAGAGTAAGGTTGTTGTGTTTTTTTCTTTTTTTAATGTTCAGTTCGCCAGCATACAGTATATCATTAATTTTTGATGTAGCGTTCAACAATTCATTAGTTGCCTATAACACCCAGTCTTCATCACAACACGTGCCCTCTTTGATACCCATCACCCAATTACCCCATCCCCCAACCCCTCTCCCTTCTGTAACCCTCAGTTCATCTCCCTCTCTGATTTCTGCCCACTCAGTTTTCCCTCCCTTCCCCTGTGGTTCTCCAAGCTATTCCTTATGTTCCACATATGAGTGAATACCATATAATTGACTTTCTCTGCTTGACTCATTTCACTTAGCGTAATCCCCTCCAGTTCCCTCCATGTCAGTGCAAATGGTGGGTATTCATCCTTTCTGATGGCTGCGTAATACTCCATTGTATAGTACAGTTGTTTTTGAAAGAACACCAGATCAGTCGCATTCCTTCTAATCTCATATGGAACTTTGGGATAGGAATAAATGTCAGTGGCTGTAGATGTAGGTTTTCCCGACTGAGATTGTACAGATTCATTTTGCTTTGCAGCGATACCTTAACATTGGCTCTATATGCTTGATGTGGTATGTTTCTAATAATTAAATATCTTCATATATCTATATGTGTATTCTGTATTTTAAAGATTTCTCAGAGTGGTGGAAAGAGGGAGGAATCATGGCTTTAATAATCTGGTAGAAAATGTTTGAAAAATTTCACAGATAATTTTTATACTTCAAAACCTATTAAAGAATACCTTTATATTTTGTGTTATGACAGGACACTTTTCCTGATGAAATAAGGAACGAAAACGTTTTTCGTTTCACTTGGTCGAACATATGATATTTAGCAACAGAATAAAAACTTTTTACCATTTTTTTTTTTTTTTTTTGATGAGCCATTGTGTGTGCACTCTCTGTCTCTCTTCCCTCCCCTCTCTCCCTGTCTTCCTTTTTATAACACAGAGCTTACCTGGGATGGTGCCATCCAGTCAGGGATAACAAGGGTTTCTCAGGTACTCTTTCATCTGTGTGGGGACATAGGACTAGTTCTCACTAATGGAATATAATGAATTGGCTTAAATGTGTATATTTTTTCTTCAAGTGCTCTTTCCCTTTCCTCTGGCTTCATGCAGAAAATCATGGTGACGATTCAAGCCAGGAGTTGAGCACAGCAGACAAATAATATTGGAATAAGCCCAGGTCCCACAATTACCATTTTGAAGTGAACTACCCATCAAAGAGGAGGATACATGACGGGCTTTGCTTAATGAGAAAATAAACTCTTATTGTGATTGAGGCATTATATGTACATCCTAATTTTGTTGAGCGATACAACGTAAGGATATATTCACACAGAGTGATCACTTTGTTTTATAATTTAAATAGGAGTTTTATTATAGGTAGAAAAAGTAATCCTTGTTGGAATACATTTGATTTTTAGATTTGTACAAAACAATAGGAAAAAATCCTAAAAATCTTCAGGAGTAGATTTTTAAAAAAATACTATACATCACTGTATTTGCAAAAATTTGAGCCATTCTGGAGCAGCCACATCTCACAGTTCCATAATTTCAATTCTAATTTGTTGTTTTATTATGAGAAATGAATATTCACGTTGAACTGTGATTTTCAGGTTCTCTCACCTTCTATATGACAGATGCAATTGATTGCTTTGCTCTTTATTCTTATGAGGAACTACGTACGTCTTTGTTAGTGCTTCCTGTTATTTCAAAACAGAAAAACAACAATTTGAGTTAACAGCTTCAAGGGCATCAGATACAGTCTTGCACAGTGATAATTCCGGTACTCAATCTCTGAGATGTCAACGTAAAGTGAATATAATTCAGTGGTATGGTATATAGTACATTCCTGGTCAGGTGAATAACACTATATGCTGCAGTTGGTAAAGCCTCGTTAAACTGATGAACTATTCAAATATAAATATAAATATAAACACATTTAACCATTGTGCACACGTACGTCTCTCCCTGTCACTTAAAATAACTGAACAGGTTTGAACATAGATATGCATCCTCCTTGTCCTGAGGGAAGCATTAGAGAGAAGCTTATTCAGCAGCACTTTTACAGTCGCGGAGGTTTGCTCTTGGAAGCTAAATAACTTCCTACGTTCCAGAATACCTGAATTTCTCCCTGAGGCTGGCAGAAGAGAAGTGGTAGGACAATAGCAAAAACTATAACTGCTTATATAGAAGCTGGATGCATATGCTCCTGTTAGTGAGGTTTAGGCTATTTCTGTGTAAAGGGCAACATGATGTTACATTTCAAAATGACTTTGTTTTTATTGTTCTTTTTTTAAATTTAATTTTATTATGTTATTTTATTGTTCTTAACAATATATTTATGTGATAGATGAGTAAGAAAAAATTCAGATAGATAAACTAAACCTCAATTTATACATATGTGCTGCTTTTTAAAATATAAATACATAAAATTTTAGAACTTTAAAGGTCTTTAGAGCCATTCACCCTCATTTAATGGAACAAATATAATACTTGAAATTACTTGCTCGGGATCATGCAACTGGTCAGTGAGAAATTCCAAATATCTTGCATCTGCTTTGTCTTCATCTTTTTAATTGTTCATCTAATTAGTTTATTCTAATGAGCACTTTTAGTAAAGATTTTTAATTTTTTTCTCAACCAAGCGTTTAACATCATAATGTTCATGCTTTCTCTAACTTGCTGCCTTTATGAAAACTTATCGGATTAAAGAGGAATACAGCATTTTGACTTGCTGTTTTGACTTGAATTTCTAACTTTTATAACTACTGTTTAAGACATCTGATGAAAATTAGCTTTCTTCAAAATAAAAGCATTTCTTCCAGAGATAGTGAGGAGATTCTCCCATTAGAGAATGTCTGAGGCTACTAGCATGGAATTCAATGAAGCCATTTTATATTTTGGTAAAAATTCGGCCTACTCTAGGCCTACTCTATAAATATGTAACAACAACAACAACAAAAAACAATTTGGCAAAACTAATACAATCTACTTTTCTTTCTCATTTTAAAATCTGTATATAAGTCAAAATGCTTATTTATTTTCTCTTATTTCCTCAGGTAAATATCTGAGTTAAAGAAAGAATGGTAGCTTTAGCATTGAATTTTTTGGTCTTTGTCAGGTTGTCACAATATTAGTATTACTTAAATGTAATGCTTTTGCTTATAAGTTTGAATTAAACATGAATTCATTACCAGCACACGCCTGGTGGCCAGTTTCTAAATTATATTGCTGTTGGGTTGAATTATTGTAAATAAGACTGTGCCAAATGTAATCAATATATTATTCTCAGGTAATCAAAATATTTAAAAAGCAGAATCTTTAGCTGACTAACAGCAAACGATTTTTATTTCATGGTAGTAGATGATTTTTAAAAAAAATACCAATTTGAAAATGAACTGTTTTCAGATTAACACAGAAGTGTGGATTGAATAAAAGTTTTCTTGCTCTTATTTGCAAAAGCCATTAGGCTGAATATCTGAAATTATATGTAACCAAGAGTGCTATAAATTATTTTCTTTGTGATGAAGGTCGGATCCATCATTGGCTGTGTTACCTGTCAAAAATCAATCAATCAATCTAACCAAGCATTGATTATTATATTTAATCATGTTTTTGTTATTTCACTAGATAACTTTTCATGAGTGGGAGGAAAGATTCAGACCTTAAAAAAAGTTTAAAAATAACTGTCATTCTTCTAGTCTGAGGAAGGGTTGGGAATTGCTATCAATTATAAAGGTAAAAAAATTCTAATTCTGGGGCGCCTGGGTGGCTCAGTTGGTTGAGCGACTGCCTTCCGCTCAGGTCATGATCCTGGAGTCCCGGGATCGAGTCCTGCATCGGGCTGCCTGCTCGGCAGGGAGTCTGCTTCTCCCTCTGGCCCTCTTCCCTCTCGTACTCTCTATCTCTCATTCTCTCTCTCTCAAATAAATAAATAAAATCTTTAAAAAAAAAATTCTAATTCTGAATTTCCCTTTACTTGAGTTTAACATTTTATCAAAGATCTATAGCTTTGCAATTATTAGGTTTCTAGTTCTTATGTGAGGAATATGATAAATAAATATGTCATATATCACACAGATCACACATATAATTGCATACATATCATCTATCTATCCATGTATTATTTTTCTATTTATCTATCTCTACATATCTTTGTCTTCTTTGCTATATATTGGGGATGTCAGAAAAAAACATTTTTTCTTTCCTGCTCAATCACATTATCTTTTAGAAGGACTTGAAAGAATTTCAAACCCAGCCATAAATTCTTCCTTAAAGATATTGTGCTGCCTTTTGGGACTATGGGAAGATATCTTGATGTGGTGAGTTTCTTAGGGTCTGAAAACAAAGGTTTTATGAGGTAACTTTGGCTTCTTGGTACCAAGCTTGTGGTAAACCAAGACATCATTTAGTTCTTATAAGTATTACAGAAAAGTGTCTATCTCAAAACACTTTGGCTGAGAAAGGCATGCGTATAGGTGGGGAAATGTCATAGATTCACTTGCTTATTACTCAATGGTTAGTATTCTTTAAGGTTTTTTACAAGATTTTCAATGCCTTATTATCTGAGCTTGAATCCAGATGGGAGAAATTCTTGAGTTATGCACAGTACAACACTGATTATGGTAATCACATACTTAACAGCAATTGTTGTGCTGCTTTTTCAGAATTTGCAAAATCTTGTAAAGCTGTACCCTCTTTCTTCATTGCCCTTTTGTCACTGGGTGTGTAGAAAATTTTTAACTTATAAGAGGTAGAAAGGAAAATGAGTTAAAATCACAGGAGTGAAGAGTTTCTTTTCATGGGTAAACAAATATGCACAAATTCAAATACAATACAAATAGTCATAAATGCTTTTATTCTCCTTTCTGCCTTCTACCAACTAAAAACTGAAAAGTCGTCTCAGAAAAAATGTAAATAGAACATAAAGTATTTATAAACATGTAAATAAATTTTTTGTCCTTTCCCACTCTGTTTTTCCCCATGTTCTTTTTCAAATGTAGAAAAGCTCTCTCAATTTATATTTTTCCTCATTTCAAAAAAATTAGTATGAATTAACATCCACACAGTGGGAAGTGATAAGGAAGCAGAGGAGATGCAATTGCAATTCTGGAAGGTTTCTCCTGTCCATGTGGAAATCAGCTTACCAGAGTATGTTACTATAGGATATAGCTGTACTGTATTCTGCATAGTAGAGAACACATACTATATAACATATAGTGCATAATGAATAATGCATGGTATAGAGTATAAGCTCAGTTTCTACTTGAATATTATAAAGGAAATCTCAAAGATTTAGATTTCAGATAAAATTTCAAGTTGAAAATCACATTCTCCTCTGGGATGACATTCTCGACATTCTCCTCTGTGATGTAGTTATAATACTTTCCAGTTTGATGGGTATTTGTCTAGGCTTCTGATTCAAAGAACATAAGGTACTGCAAATATTTTCCCCAAGTTGCTGCTTCCAGAGAGGACCCATCCTATGTCTCTCAGTTAGTGCTGATCTGAGAGACAATAATGATAAGTCAGCCAATGGCCCAAGGTGAAACTGAGAAGTCGTCAGTGGTTTTTGGATTGTTGGTTTCCATCTATATTCGTTTTCTAGGACTGCATAATAAAATAGCATGAACTGGGCAGCTTTAAGCAACAGAAAGTTATTGTCTGAGCTCTGGGAGTATGAAATCAAGGTGTCGGCAGGGTAGTTTTTCTGGAAGCTCATAGGGATATTCTGTTCCATGGCCCTTCCTAGTTTCTGGTGGTGGCCAGCAAATTCTCTTTGGTTTTGTAGCTACATAACTCCAATCTTTGCCTCTGTTCTTGTATGGCTTTCTTCCCTCTGTGTATCTCTGTCCAAATTTCCTTCTTCTACAAATCACTAGATTAGGGCCCACCCTAGTCCAGTGTGACTTCATCTTATCTTGATTACATCTCCAAAGACCCTCTTTCCAAATTTTTCATTCATAGGTATTGTGGGTCAGATCTTCAGTATATCTTTCTGGGGGACACATTTCCACCTACAATAGTCCACCATTGCACACATCTAGCTGTATTTTCTGAGACACTCTTGTGACATTTATGTGACTGGTCCAGTATAGCATTCAAGATTTATTGCAAACTGTATTGGGAATAGCACATACATCTTCTGTCTGATACTTTAAAGTTGATTCTGCTTCACAAGAAGATAGTCTAGACCTGTCTTCTCTTTTGGAATAAACACAGAATATTCCATAAAATAAAGTCATTATCTGAGTCCCTGTTGTCTTTTCCTATAATCCAGAATTTTCTAATCTTTTTCACACCTTGGCACATTTATTAAATAGCAGTAGTTATATGGCACACTGAGGTATAAGGACTCAGTGGAGCACCTGTTCCCTGCAGTGTCCCGCAGCTTTGCCTCCAGTCCAGCCCTATATCTCCATATACCTCTGCACAGTACACAGGTGTTTGGAAATATTCAGACATTATTTTTATATTCTCTTTTCTCAATATGAGGGATCAGGGCTTTGGTTTTTGTTGTTGTTTGTTTTTAATCTGGGAAATTTCTTTATCCTTCTGTAACTTTGCAAAAGAAAATTACATAAAGAGTTTGGAATATAGCAACAGAAATGGCAACAGAAATATGGCTCCAAAGGAGATGGGTCTGTGTATAGGGCATAGGAGCTGGGGACTGGATGCCTGATGGTTGCTAGTCACCAATGGATTAATGGGTACTATGTTTTAGTCCAACCAAACTGTTCCACTAGATAAAAGATGAGAAAAGTGAACCTTAGAGCACTTAAGTGATAAATCAGTATTATAAAACAAACCATAGAGAGAGAGAGAGAGAGCGTATGCACAAGCAGGAGGAGTGGCATGCAGAGGAAGAAGCAGGCTACCTGCTGAGCAAGGAGCCCTGTGCAGAACTCAATCCCAGAATCCTGGGATCATGACCTGAGCGGAAAGGCAGATGCTTAACCAACTAAGCCACCCAAGCATCCCAAGAAACCAGGTCCTCTAACTATGTTTGAGGAAATGAAGATTCTCTAGACTTTCAGAATAAGGTTCTCTTCGGTGGGGCCTAGGAATCTCCATTTTTATCAAGCAGGTTAGGTGATTTGCAAATAGATTGCCTTTCTGAAACTACCTTTTTGAAGCTAACTTGTTTTTTGAATTGTTTCTTCAGAAATATATTTAAAGAAAATACATTTTTTTCCATTGCTGAGAGAGTTTCTTTTTTATTGTTCATTGCATTGAATGGCAAATAGCAAAGGCTATTTATAAATTAAGTAATGTTTGATCACCTCTTCTTACTGTTAGAAACAATACTTGTGTAGACCATTTGGGAAAAATTGCAAAATTTCAATAATAAAATATAATTAATCATAATTCTGCCATTCAGTGATTACCACTAGATTAAGAATTTGATGTGTTTCTTTCTACCTTTATTTCTATTTTAATATAGGCACATGTGTGCTTTAAAGTATTCACATGTTGCAACTAAATCTTTCATGAATATTTCCTGGTATTACTAAATAATTATGGGTTTTTGGGATAGAGTTTTTACTCCTTGCATGTTTTCTATCTTATCAGTATGCATTAGTATAAGTAAGATATTTTATTACTGTAAATTTAGGTTGTTTCTAATTTTTTTTTATCATCTTTAGGTATATATTTGAACAAATCTCTTATTATTTAGTAAGGATAATTTCTTTTTTTTTAAAGATTTTATTTATTTTTCAACAGAGAGAGAGAGAGAGAGACAGCGAGAGAGGGAACACAAGCAGGGGGAGTGGGAGAGGGAGAAGCAGGCTTCCCGCTGAGCAGGGAGCCCGATGCGGGACTCGATCTCAGGACCCTGGGATCATGACCTGAGCCGAAGGCAGATGCTTAACCAACTGAGCCACCCAGGCGCCCTAGTAGGGATAATTTCTAGTGCTGAGAAATATAAGGTCTAAAACATTGTCCAAAAGTACAAAAGTCTTAAAATACAATGCCAAAGTAAAAATACTTAAAGCTTTTTATATATGCCATTATTTTGTCTTTTGGAAAAGCTATATAAATTCGCATTCCCTGCAGTAATGTGTGATTTAGTTTTTTTTTTTTTCCATCTTATCAAAGACTGGGATATATACTTCATGGGAGGATAGGGTGTAGTGTAAGGCACAGTTTTGCATTGTGGGGGGATTTTGTTAATAATTTTATATGAATATTATGTGACCACAATTCCAAAATTATGTTCCATGAGACTATAGACAAAAGAGCTTTGTGGTCGAAAAAGTTTGGAAAGCACTAAATATTAGATGTTCCTTTTGGAGATTCAAAATGTACATTAACTTAATAAAGGCTAAATCATCTGTAGTAAATAAATACTTTGGAACCAAGCTAAACTCAGTGTTTCCAAGACTCAATGGAACACAAAATTCTTTCCTAATGTAACATACCATAATTCAGATATTTCACAGAATAAAGATTGGAATATGAAATCCTTGCCAGGTCTACCTTAGAAATAACCATATGGTATGGTCGAGGAGTTTAGAATTATTTATTTTATTAGTGTACATTGATAAGAAGATTAATCTCTGTATGATGTCCTAAAACACAAGTTGGCCTATATTGTGAATGAATTTATTAAGTGTTTGGCTATTAAATGACATTTGACTCTATATGTATTGAAAATAAGTGTATTTAATCATCATGAAAACTATGTAGAGGCACTTTTTCTTATGAATTGGCTATTTTTTGCTTTTCTAGGTATAAAACACTGGTATTTTAATTTTTTTTTAAATCCCCCAAACTAACTCAACATCTTAAAATAGAAAGTATTTTACTTGAAATATCAGAATATCGAATGTTGGTGAGGATGGGAGCAGTTGGAACTTTTACACACTCATGTTAAGAGTGTATATTTGTAGGGGGAACTGGGTGGTTCACTTAAGAGTCCCACTCTTGGTGTTGGCTCAGGTCATGATCTCAGGGCTGTGAGATCAAGCCCCATGTCTAGTTGGCTGAGCACTCAGCATGAGTCTGTCTGCCTGAGATTCTCTCCCTCTCCCTCCTCCTCTGTCCCTCTCCCCACTCACATGCTCTCTCTCTTTCAAATAAATAAATAAAATCTTAAAAAATAAGAATGTATATTTGTATAATCACTGTGGAAAACATTAAGGCATTATCAGGAAAAGGTGAAGATATGTACAATGTATAACCAACAATTCAACTCCCAGCCATATACCTTTGAAAAACACTTGTATATATACCCTGAGAAATTATCACATATGGGTACCAGGAAACAGAAACATATACAAGAGTATCTCTAACAAGACTGTTTGTAATTTAAGAAAACAAGCAAACAAAAACCCTGAATTGATGCCATGAACAGAAGATGTGATATATAAATTGTATCATGTTCGTACGATGGAATACCACAGAGCAGTGAAAATGAATGATAACGATGCATCTAACAATACAGTGGAGAACATTTTAAGTATATATTTCTTAAAAAATATAGACTTTACAAGTTCCAATCATTCAAAAGTCAAAGCAGGCAAAACAGAGCAATCTTTCCATGAGAGGTACAAATATATGTGGTAAAATTATAAATAGAATAGCAATGTCCTTCTGGGACATGGAGGGAAAAGAGATTGGGAATTTTGGAGGGGCACATATGAAACTTCCAATGTTTTTCTAATGATCTTCTTCTTAAGATGGTGGTGAGTTAATGGATGTTTATTTTTATTCTTTACACATCTTTGTAATTTATACATATTATAAATATATGTGCTGCTGAAGCAAGCACTATACATATTATAAATATTATTTTGTTGTTTTTTTTAAAGATTTTATTTATTTATTTGACAGAGAGAGAGAGTCAGCGAGAGCAGAAAGACAAGCAGGGGGAGTGGCAGAGGGAGAAGCAGGCTTCCCGCTGAGCGGGGAGCCCGATGTGGGGCTCGATCCCAGGACCCTGGGATCATGACCTGAGCCGAAGGCAGACGCTTAACCGACTGAGCCACCCAGGCGCCCAATATTATTTTATTGTTAACGTCCAGTACATTTTTGTAAAAAATAACAAAAGTTTATTAGATGAATCTTTAAAATTTTTTTTTACAAGTTAGTTTCATGACCTTGAACAAATCTAACTCCATATGATCTGACAAGAATTTTTCAGAACAGACTCAAGACATAATATGTAATTAATGACTTCAAACATTGCATGATTTGAGGAAGAGTACACATAAATCATTCTCCCATTCCTATTTCCTATTTTAAGAGAAAAACAATGTTGATATTCATATGTACCTATATATTTATAGATATAGATAGATAGGCATCTGTTATATTTTCAACACACATATATCAAATACCTACAATTCCAGATGCTGTTCTAGACATTTGAGATACATCAGTGAATCTTTCCCATTTGAGTTTACATTCTAGTAGGAAGAAAATAGAATACAAACAAATATATAAATATAGTTCTGGTAGGTTAAGGAAAATATGCTCTGGAGGAAGGAAAATAGAGCAGAGTAAAAAGATTGGGTGTGCTGGGAGGAGGTGTTGTGATTTTTAAAAGCAGTCAGAGTAGGCTTTGATTTGGTTCAAAGCACTTTCTTACCCCAAGAATTTTACATGAGAGTTGCAATACTCCAAAAGGCAAGGTATCAGTTATCACAGTAGCTGGGATTAGTTAGCTATTAGTTTAAGCCAAGGAGGCCTTACTGAGAGTGGCACAGAAAAAGAAAGGAATATGAGGGTGAAAGCATAGATAGGGGAAGAAGATCAGCAAAAAGCTTCAGCTACATTGATTTTTTTTTCCCCCAGAAGGTCGTTTACACCAAATCTCGCCACATATGGTTGAGGATGATCCTTTAAAACACAGTGAGCCTAACTGTCACAAATCTGAATTCTACAACAACTGAAAAGACCAATACAAAAAATTATTTTTTAGTGTCCTGTTTACTCCTGATAAAATTACCTATTTATTTTTTAAAAGGCAGGACTTTTCCCTCAGAAACCCTGACCTCAAGCTTTAGAAGAAGCTTCTCTTGCTTCTTCCATAAGATGACCAATACCACCTGAACCTAGAGGTTGTATACAGACTGGAAGAAAAAAACGAGTTCCATGTTAAAAAGGGATGAAAATCAGCCTCTGCCTTACCCTCCCTCTCAACCCCTTTGAACATAAAGCCAAGGAATGTCTTGATAGAAGGAGTGGAGGAGGAACCTAAATATGAAAGAAGGGAGTTTACCAGTCTGGCTAAAGAGAACACTTGATGGGGAGTTTGGGACATGTTTTCTACTCAGTCTTGTATTTGTATTTAAGGCTGTAAACATTTTGCAGCCTTTTCCTTACTTTTAAAATAAAGGAGCTAGATGATCCTTGAAGATTTTTCCAACTCTAGAGTGCTATAATTTCAGTACAAAGGTCTTAATAAATAATGTATAATTGTCAACTATGAATCTTTCATCTGTGACCAGATAGGTGATCTATCCCAGTTCAGAATCCTAATTACTCCAGGAATGAAAAGCAAGAGTTCAACTTTCTTTCTTTTTTTTTTTTTTAAAGATTTTATTTATTTATTTGAGAGAGAGAGAATGAGAGACAGAGAGCACATGAGGGGGGAGGGGCAGAGGGAGAAGCAGACTCCCCGCTGAGCAGGGAGCCCGACGCGGGCCTCGATTCCGGGACTCGAGGACCATGACCTGAGGCGAAGGCAGTCGCCCGATCGACTGCGCCACCCAGGCGCCCAAGAGTTAAACTTTCTTGACTGTTTACTGAGGGATGGAGGGTGCATTCTAGATAATTATATTATTTAACTCTGTCCTCTAATGATTATTTGTGAAAAATTAAAATGTCTACTTATTTCTTAATCAATTCAGCAACTTTTTGTGGGCACCCATTACGTGTCAGATACTATTAAGTGCAGAGGATATGTGGGTGCAAATAAGCCCAAGATCTTGTCTTATCTTTGCTTCATTTTCTTGGTTTGGCATAAAGAAGTCATTTCTTTTCCAAGCAGCCTGAGCCTATGGATTTGAAAGCTTTCAACATGATAAATTCATTTACATGTAACATATAGAGGGAGGCAGATGTGAAGAATGTGAAAGTTGTTCTCTTTGAATTATTGTGCTATATCACCTACAGAAATGTTTTATGTGTCATCATATTTCAATATTTACTGTAGAAAATCTATGAAAAAGTAAGACCTGTCAACTGCTGGTATTTATGATAAACTTTAAGAAAGGAAAATAAAAGCAATCATACCAACTTAGAGAAGAACATCACATTTCCCAGCCTATGCAACAATAATGATTTACATCTGTTATTATCTAAATTCAAATGGCTACTAGAATCTTATGCTGATTGAGTGTCATCACTGAAGACAACATGGAAACAAATGCCCAGATCAAATTGTTAAGTGCTGTCAGAGACACTAAAGGTCTTTGACAGATCACAGTATACGAGCTCCGTGCATATATATTTAACTCCACTTAAAGGACCATGGTGCCCATCAACAGATCATTTTGAAATATGAAATGTTTAGAGAAGATATGAGCATTTAAAATGTGTTTTATACATTTGAAAAATTCTGTTGAAATTACTGAAAATTTCTTATGCAGCCCAGAAATTGAAGAAATAAATTAGAATTGGTTGGCTTGAAATGTACTAGAATAATTCAGGAGAATTGGGGCTTTTAGAACTGACATAAATCAATGAGCATACTTACTCAGGATTATCTACGGGCAGGAAACAATCAATGAGTTGGGTGGAATGCTTTCTGAAAGCACAGCACCTTTCTTAGTTTACAGTCTAATATTAGTTTCTTTAAAAAAGGAGATTTTTTACACAAAGCATTTTAGCTTCAATTTTTGGTCTAGCTGAGAGGAGAGAAAATAGCTTTTCCCTGGATAACTAGTAAATGCTTATTACATTTCTAGGCCCAAAATGTGTAAAGTGCAGAGAGGTTTCAATAAAACCCTTGTCAAATCTTTCTCTCCTTTTCTTTAGGTCTTTCCTTGTCGGTTGATTTTTAACTGAGAATTGATTTTAACTGACCTAGCTGTAGGGTTGGTCACTGAAGGTGGGTCGCTGGGGCTAAAGGATTCCCACAGAGGTAAAGAGGATTTTTAAAAATGACCCTTTGGAGATAAAGTACTGCAAATATCACAATGAGTCCTATTTGACAAATCAGTGCCGACTAGTAGCATTTTCCTCTCTCCTCACATTTTATTTTCAACTGCCTTTTTTTTTTTTAGGTTGCTTGGTGTGTGTGTGTGTGTGTGTGTGTGTGTGTGTGTGTGTGTATTATGTTACCTTATTAGAATAATTTGGTTTAACATATCATCAGTCATTAGATCATCCATGTAAGGCCCAAAGTTCACTAGTATCTTCAACACCATTTGATATGTCACTTTAAAAAATAGTCAATAGCAGTTATTGTGACTTTTGCTATTCTCAGGTGTTCCAATTACATATTACTACTCAACATTTTACCCTAAAACCCAGAAACTCAAAACAACTATTGATTTTGATTATAATTTCAGGAGTCAGGAATTGGGGGAGGACTCAGCCAGGCAGTCCATGCTTGATCCTCCTGGCATCGATAGGGGTGGCTAGGGCTGAAAAATCCACTTTCTTCACACACACGCACACACACACACACGTGCGCGCGCGCACACACACACAGACACACACACACCTTCACACACACGGTTGGAGCCTTGCTACTTTGTGGACTTGCTCTCTCTTCACATGTATCTCATTCTGCAGGATCTCTCCAACTGTGACTTGAGGATCTTGAAGCATGGTGATCTCAGGAGAGTCAGGTTTTTTATATGGTGGCTACCTTTCCTCCAGAGTGGGTGTTCCAAGAGACTTGGGAGAAACTCCAAGGCTTATGACCCACCCTTGGAGGATATGCAATGTCATTTCTGTCATATACCATTGGTCAAGAGGAGCCCCAGACCAGTAAAGATTCCTGGGGAGGTAAAAGTAGGCTCATCATCTCTATGGGGAGTGTGGCTATGAACTCATGACACTCTTCATCTACAACACTGATGTTCAAACTTGCTCTCCCATAAAGGCTTCTAATTAGCTCCCTTGAAATAGGTGCTTCCCAGAATGTAGCTTTTGTTATAGTAGAGGTAGTATGATTTTAGGATAAAGTTGGAATTAAATCCTGTGTAAAAAAGAAAACCACAGGCCCCAGATGGTGTCACTTAGGCCAAGTCCTTAAAACAGGGCTTAATACCTAATCTAATTGCAGAAATGTAGTCTTAGCTAGTCAGTCAGGAATTTTCTGATCAATGCCAATGAAGTAATCTGCCACTGGGGCCCTCTCCAGCCTCCAAAGGAAGATGAGGTAATCTGTATGATAAGACCCCCTGTTTTCCCCCTACGGGAAAGCAAGCAACCTTGCCTGGAACAATCCTTTTGTTTTGCTAATTACTTTCTTGCCCCAGCCTTGTTCCCATGAAAACCTTCCATTTTGTACAACTCCTCAGAACTTCCCTCTACTTGCTAGATGGAATGCTAAAAGATTTATAAATTGTTTAATAAAGCCAGTTAGAGTGTCAAATTTACTCAATTGAATTTTGTTTTTTAACATCTACTTCTTCTTGCTCTCTATGTAACTTTCATTATTTAAAATGGCTGAACCTCAGAGTTCTCATATAGAAATGTGGATGAAAACTTTTTTGAGAAAGAGAAGGAAATCAGAAAATGTTCCTGATGTGTGTAATGTAGTGCCTGGCATTAAAAAAAAAAAAATAAGTTTCAGTTTTCTAGTTCTTGCCTTCGGTTTTTTTTCCCTCACATGAGTGGTTTTCCCTGATAGAAATGACAGCGATAGATTGAAAACTCTTACTCCAGTCTGTCCTGAATGCAATCTGTCCTGAATGCAGCTATTGAGAACATCTTTCTAAAGTATTTCTTTAAAATGTGACTCATGTTTCAAAAATGTTTTATGATGCTATATTGAAATCTAATAAAACCTAATCTGTCTGGATAGTCAAGACCCCCTGTAGTCTATCTCCAAGTTGTCTTTTACAGGCTTACATCCACTGCTATCCAGCATGAGCCGAGGACAACATACTGTACACTCAGTCCTCAATCAGTAACCATTTCTCAAGCTCATGCTAAGTTCCTAAAACTACTATAGTTTCCAGAGATATAAACTCATGTTTATATAAGACATATCTTTCCCTATGCTACATTTTTGCATCTTATGTTCTTACCTGAAATTCTGGCTAACTCTTGAGCCTAATGTGGTTACCACCCATACATTATATTCATGAATAAGTCTAAAAGCTGAGTACATTCCCCCTAGCTCCTCCTGCTTTCCAATTATCTTGACCATCAACATTTCTGTGAATTTTTTTCTTATGCTTCCACCTCCCATTTTACCATCTTTCCTTGTTTAACTTTTACTACTGGCAGGCATGTTTCTATCTCTATTTCCTAATAAGACAATTGAAAACTAACTTTGATCCTCTATTCTCCCATTCAAAACTAGCCTTCTGTTTACTTCATATTCAGGTACTGCTCCAAGGATAATTCTTTTAACGTGGTTTATTTCATCTTCACAGGAAGAATTCAGCTACTCTACTCCCTTCCTTTATCTTACAGGTATCTTTAAAAAGCTTATATATATATATATATATATATATGTCTTTTTTCCCTAGATGACTAAAACAAAAGTAGTATTTCCTTTCTCTGGAAACCACCATAACTTTGGATCATTGCCTTATATTTTAGTTATTGTATGCATGTCTCCTGTCAATTATATTCAAATCTAGCTTTTTCTTATATTTGAATTCCTTATAGTAAAAGGGATATTGATATGTCTAATTAATATGTAGAAAAAATATGAATAAACCATTTTCACCAGTATAAAATAAATAAGGTAAGTTAATCTTTTAACAAATTATTTTATATCATTTTTAATTTCTAATATTTTCATTTAGATATGTCTTGTGTACAATCAAGAATAATTCTAATCAATTAATATGATATAGCAATAGCTAGTACTAAATTCAAAACAGTAATTAGGAGAAACATTTACTTTTTCTTTTCATTTATTTTTGGCTGTAAAATAATTATAGGTTTTTTTTGATATATGAAAACATATTTTATAAAATATATTAA
The DNA here is from genome assembly GCF_009762305.2 of Zalophus californianus. Lineage (NCBI taxonomy): Eukaryota > Metazoa > Chordata > Mammalia > Carnivora > Otariidae > Zalophus > Zalophus californianus. The sequence continues at coordinate 53,768,856 of NC_045596.1, read as the reverse complement.
ATTTTGTTTCATTAATTTCAGGTCTTAATCAATAATCTCCTTTTCAGTAAACAAGTTTTATGTACAGGGTGCCTGGGTGGCTCAGTCAGTTATGTGTCTGAGTTCAGCTCAGGTCATGATCTCAGGGTCCTGGGATTGAGCCCCACGTCAGGCTCTCTGCTTAGTAGGAAGCCTGCTTCTCCCTCTCCCTCTGCCCCTCTCTCTGCTTGTGTGCTATCTGTCTCTCTCAAATAAATAAATAAAATCTTTAAAAAAAAGGTTTTATGCATTTGGTGTGTTAGTTTTTATCAACTTACTAAATCATTTACCTCTGTCCTCAACATTTCCTATTATCCTGATACTATATTGCACCTAAGAATGCTTCATGTTTAAGGTTATCTCTGTAGAAGAGAAAATATCTAAAGCTATCTCACACTCAGGAAGTTTTCTAACTTGACGAAATAAAGGATTAAATATCCTGTTCTAAGTGGTATGTGGTGTGTGTGTGTGTGTGTGTGTGTGTGTGTGTGTGTGTGTGTTTGGACAATTTTTAAGAAAACCTTAAGTACTTGGATATAAGGTTGGTTGAGTAGATACTTCACTCTATTTATGAGGGATGGAATGTTTCTCTCAAGCATACTTCCATTTAAAAATTGTCATGGACAAGGGAAAAGATAATTCTTAACAATATGGTCAATATGTTTCAAGGATAGCTAGAGTTAGGAATAATTTTTCAGTGTGAAGGGCTTTGTGCCTCTCCAATCATACCACATAGGAGACTTTGTATTCTGCTTCACAGATTCTACCTTTACAGGTTTGTAATAACCTGAAAAGTTGAGTAACTTGGAGGAAGTAAGGAATATTATGGTAGAATCACTGCAACAGGATAAATCCCTCTCATCTACTCATTTCAAAACAGACTATAATGCCTAAGAAACATGCAATATGAGTTATTTAGTTGTTCCTTTACACAATAATTTATTGATTTGCTCATTAAATATTCTTTGAAGCCTATTTTGTATTTTGTATAAGGTGCTATATTAACTCTTATGAGTATACGAAAATGTATCCAACTTTTTAAAAAGCTTATAGGCTTATGATAAAAAATTCTATGCCATATAGTCTATATTTGTTTTGAATTATAAGATTTTAATTTGCTTATTTCTATAACCATTCATTAACATATATTAATGATAATCCCTGCTTATGCTTGATATTCTAGCATAAACACTTATAGTACATTCCTTTATTTTCTGAAGTGTGTCAGTTTGGAGGCTAAATTATACCTAAGATGCTTTCATGGGGTCAGCAGGATTAAAATTATTTTCATAATATACTATAAAATTCTTTTACTTTTTCACTTTCATTTTCTTACAAGTGGAGTTTTGCAGAGACTATACAATGTGTGATATTGCAGCAGATTAATGGCAGAAGCAGAGATGAGAATATAGCTCTTTTTTAAGCCAAATATTAAAGAGATTATATGAATGTAAAACAATGCCAGTTCTCTTACTAGTTGTTTTGTTTGGGAAAATATATTTTTTTATTAAAGTATATTATTTGTGGTAACATGTCCTAGGTTTATTTTACTTGTATTAGTTTTGAATGGATTTACAAATAAACATATATTTTCATTCTCAGTTTTAATATCTAACATGGCAAATATTCATAAATATAACCCATGTAAACATAAGCCCATTGGGGCTCTCAATAGCATTTAAGAGTATAAAAGGGTCCAGAGGCTGGAAAGTTTGAGAATTACGTTACTATAATTTTTTTTCCTGTACAATCTCAATTACCAGTTTGGGTTTACTTCAGTTTCTTTTAGAATCATGTAATTTTATTTTTCCAGATGCGAACAGACTTTCCCTCATTAATTCATGTGTTCAAGAAATACCATGTGGCTATTAACTGTGCTGAAAACTGAAGATACTAAAGTAAATTAAATACATTTTGTTATATAGGAAATAATTTTTAATCAGGTGTTTAAAAATGTAAAATTCATCTGTGACAAGCTACAAAGGGAAACTACATGGGTTATATCTTCCTATAATATTCTGATTTGACCTTAGGGGGAAGGACAGGAAACTTTCCCCTGGGAAGTTACATTTGAGCTGAAATATGAAGGATTCATAAGCATTTATAAGATGTTGAGTGCAAAGGGGATCACAGAGGGAGAAAGTAGAAAGAAGTCCTATGGAAGGAGGAAGCATGAATAAGCAGAGTGGACAAGAAAGACCCACCAAAGATGAATCTGGCACAAACATAGTATAGTAGGGTGGATGGAACCAGGATAACAGCTTCAGGTAAAGAGGATAGTAGGGAACAATCTGTAAAAGATTATATATAAATGTTGAAGAGTTTTTCCTTAAAAGAGCAGTATGAAGCCACCAAAAAGTTTAAATCAGGAGAGGGGTCACCAAGGAGTCTTTTGGTTTCATGATTTGGTCTGTGGGTATGAGTGTAGTTGGGAGATGATGAAGTTTGAACCTCGCTGGTTGTTTTCTAGAAATGGAGAAATAGGGGTAAAACTGATGTCGCTTGTCAATAGACAAGGTATGGGGAAGGATGATAGGACTATGAACAGACTTTCTTTCATTAATTCAAGCATTTAAGAAACATTTAAGAATTTAAGAAATTGATTGCACTTCGAGATTTCTGGACCATGCAACTAGCTGTATGGTGAGACATTTCCTTGAGAAGGGGAAGCACTGATAGGTAATGGCCTAGAACTTCCTTGGGCTGACAAACATGGGCCTACAACCCTATAGTGAAGAATAAATATGATGAATGGTAAACTTCAGGCTAAATGAGACTAATAGGCCAATAACATCACTCTCACTGAAAAGTGTTGTTTTATTCTCCTGAAATAGAAACATAAATCAAGCTCAATGGTTTTGACATCCATTGTTTTTAATAGTCCTGGCTTCACTTTTTTCCCCATTCTCTGTGGCCAAGGACACCAAGAATCAGAAATTGTAAATTTTCTCCTTCAAATCAGTTCTTACTGCCTTTATTTGCCTAGTCAACAAGAATGAGCATTTAGAATGTATTAAAGTTACTTGAGGATTTTTTTTTTCACTTTTGTATTTATGTAGACTTAACAGCATCAGTAAGTCCCCATCAGGTGTCCTTGAAGAGTTGTATGACAAGGAGGAAGGCCAGGCCTGGGCCAGGTCAACTGATTCATATCTCTGGGAAAAGATTCACTCAGATCTCGGACGACATTTGAATCAACCCTCAGACACCTCCCCAGTACGTGAAAGTTGGAGAAAACTCTGAAAGAACCTGTGGAGAAATTTTAGAATCTGGGTTTTGTGGATTATGGAATCCTCAATGAGCTAGCTATTCACATGGAAACTCGGAGACCAAGTTGCCTTTGAAAGCTTTCAGAATTCTATTTTTGTTATGACTTAATGACTCCATGACTGATTGGACTTCTTGATTGAGAAGTTGACTTTCTTAGTATTCTTGGATTGCAACTTGCCTTCTTGTTTTTAAGAGAATTTTTTACTTGATAGCCCCACCTGTATAACATCATAATTGTAGATTCCTTTTTTTACTTTGTCACATGTGTAACAACCTGGTATTGTACTTTTCTGTTTGAGGAGAAAACTCATCCTGTTATCAGTTAGAATGATTGTTCTAGGTTCATCTGTGACCAGTAATACTTGAGACAATTAATTTGTTTGTGTTAAAGAATTTTAATTGATTGCATGATGATAGTTTTCAGAGTATCTAAATCTTAGACCCTGGGACATATATTGTTAACATTTACCTTATCCCCAGTCTTTTCAACTAAGTAATATTTGAGTCAAATTACTATATCTATTTGCCCCATTTTGAGCTTTACTATAAATCAACAAAAACACATTAAATTAAACTACATAGGATTGGAATGTAAAGCAATTCATATACTTATTGATTTGAAAATATGAAATGATGGGCCTTTTAAATTGAAATACATTACAAGTGATGTAAGCTTACTGCAAATTAGATTTCTTAAAATTGACTTACCTGTTTACTTGTTAGAATTGATTTATGTCTTAGTTCTTGATGAGGCCAGTACTGAAGAAATATAACATTACTTGTCTTACAAATATTTCATAATTAGAAGTCTTTAGTCATTCTGTCAGGAGTTTTGCTCTATCCCCTCTTAGTCTGAGTAGTGTTTATTATTCCTTAGGTGATTTTTTCCACCTGCATGGTATCAATTTTAATAACACAAAAGCAAAAGAGGCAAGTTGCCTTAGTGATATTATTAAGGAAGTTTTTGAATCCACATTTTCTTCATTTAATTGGAGGTATATTCTACCTTATAGCCCCACAGATGTTATATCGAAATACCCAATAACAACACATTTAATTTAATAATACTCACTTTATAAATATCAGTTTGAAGCTAAGTCAAGCTTTAGGAATGTCTTCAGTCTTCTAGCTCTTCATACAGATGTGTTGGCTTATAAGAAACAATTATCATATTGAAGATTGTGTCTGCAAATTCTTTTTCTAACTGTAAGTTGATGGAAGTAAGAATGTTTTCAAAAGAAACACACACATACACACAAACCAAAAAATGATTATTAGTTGGCTTTTCCTTTGCAGTACATGAAGCAAAGCATTATTTTAAAGGGAAGATGGAAGTGACTGAAAAGACTGTTTAGACTTTAACTCTTCTGCATGAAGGCCATCCACCCCAAGCCTATCAATCACATATGACTACCAGCCAGTCTTCCCAGGCTGTAATTTCTCTAGCAAAAGATAAGGCAATGCAGCCATCCCAGCTTTGATGAAACTTTTATGAAGGAAAATTTATACTAGTTGTACCTGATGCTCAGTTGGGAGCTGATTAAATGATTTATATTTTGCCTGATCAGAAAGCCAGGCAGATTAAAAATTGTGGCAGTCCCCTTTCAGAGTGCACATTGTTGTCTTCAGGTCATTGCTGAGAGAAATTGTGAATGTGGTTCAAGGACAGCTCAGCACTTTGTACTTTCTCAAGGCAAGTCATTACTTAAATGGTTGGATGTATATTTCTAAGAGCAATACTTTGAAAGCTGACTTTCCCCTGTAATTACAGCTCTGCCAAATAAGACGTTAATTTAGAATTGTTTGGAGTTTTAAGAGACAGGGCATGCATTGAATTTACTTAAATATCTTCCAGAAGTCTTAGCTTTCAATTTGAAGACACACATAGCTTCAAATTAGGATTTTGAAGATGCCAATAATTTGCTTGGAAACTAGAGAAGAACTGAAACACAAGAGGAGGGAAAATGTGGCCAAATGAAGGCAGGTGTAGGAGAGTCTAGTTAGGCAGGAAGAATCTGCTACATATTATGGGCCAGAAAGACAATGATTGAATCTAGAAAGGCAGAACGGCCTGAACAATTTTTTTCAGCCTCTGCCTATTTCTTATTCTGATACATTTCTTTATTCATCAACAGTGTTTAAATAAGTCATTTAAGTGAATATCAGTAACAGCATTTATTGGGAATTCACCTTATACAAAATTCAATAGGTTTGGAGATTTAAGGAACTTAAGTTATAATAGGCCTCAGATTTGCTGTCAGGAGGGTTCTTTTACTAGAGATAAATTTGGGGGACTCTCATTAAGGGAACAGAACAAAAAGTAGTTCACACATAGTTCATCCCTCTTCACTGATGGTGTTGCCATTGTTCTTTGCATGTATTTGTAACTCTACCCTCAGCTCTTTGTATGATGATAATGAGGATGGTGATGAGAATGATCATGATGTCATCTCCACCTCACTAGATGATTGGTTTCATTCATTTTTATTCCCAGTGTCTACAACACTAACTGGAACAAAGTAGATTCTCCATAAACATTTGCCATGTGATTGAAAATATGAATAAATAAAACAAGTAAGTCATTAAAGGTCTTAGTTATTAGAGGTCATAGATTTTCTAGGGGATTGGAATCCAAGCAGGAAAAAAAAGATATTTTAATTGAAGCAAGGTAGGCGTCTTACTCATTGGGCCTACTATAACAGTATACCATAGATTGGGTGGCTTATAAACAGCAGAAATTTATTTCTCACAGTTTGGGAACCTGGGAAGTCCAAGATCAAGGTACCAGAAGATACAGTGTCTGGCAAGAGCCTACTTCTTGGTTCACGGACAGTGGTTTTCTCACAGTAAAGTCACATGACAGAAGGGGCAAGGGAACACTCTAATGTCTCTTATAAAAGCATTAATCACATTCAGAGGGTACCACCTTCATAATCTAATCACATCCCAAAGACCCCAATTCCAAATACCTTTACTTTGGGGATTGGTTTCAACATAGGAATTTTAAGTGACATAAACATTCAGTCTATAGCAGCTGGTGAAAGACTCCACAGTATAACCACCCACCAGGATTCCATACAGTTGTACTTTTCAAATTGGGGTATTTGATCATTTAAGGCTATATAGTAGTGTAGATGGATTTATTTGACATGTCAGGAGTATTCGATGACACTTCCCAAACTGTTAATTTTTCTCAATAGTCAGTGGTTAAAATACACTCAAATTTGAACACACCTATTAAATAGAGCAAAATGAAAAAAAATGAACTTGTAAGTTGAAATGAGAATTTAATTAAGTTTCTCACTTGCAATCATCTCCTTGGGCTATACTACTACACCTCTTGTGGACATAAGCTCATTCTTCTCTAACGTTAGGTATATTTCATCCATCAAATATCTCTGTAGCAACTACAGTGAAAATGTTGGTAAGAACTACTGTACTATGATTCTGATACAGACTGAAGGTCTTGGTAGCCTTTTGTATTCTCTGTAGATTGTGGTGTGGGGTTAGTTAATGCTGCCAAGTGACTGGTTTGGGGATCATGAAAAGTGGGTTTGGAAATTGAAGGCAGGCTCTAATAATCCCCTGTTCTTTCTCTCTTACATTTCAGGAAGTTTGGGGGTTTATTTAATATATGATTTTGTTTATTTGCTAGTTTTCCTCAATTAACTTGGACTACTTGAGGTATTTTTAGGTTTTGTTTGTCAACCAATAAACACCTCATCTCTCTCTACTCTGTTCTCTGCTCCAGTAAGTGTTAAATTAATAATGGTGGTCTTGAAATCATACTAGGTAATATCTGAAGAAATTTACATCTGGTGGCCATTTACATTGTACCTGCTACACCTCAATCACCCCCTGAGAGAAGAGTGTGAAGAAGAAAATTAATTATATTTTTAGGGGTGATTATTCTTCAGAATTACTTGTAGAATTGAGCAGGGACAGATTCAGTGGTTTAGAAGAATGCTGTCTGTTTTGGCATTGGACAACTGAGAAGAAACTCTGGTAGTTTTGCTAACTTATAATATAGACCTTATGTCTTAATGGAGGAGTATATATATATATATATATATATATATGTATATAGATATATATTCATAGATTCAGGGTTAGCAGAAACCTATTTGTTTCAAAAAAGGGAGAACATAAATGGGCTATCGTGCTATAGGTTTCTGGCTCAGTATGGCATGTCAACTTTAAGAGTGCTGTAAGAGCTAAAAGAGAGTAGGAGCATCTGGAAATGGGAAGATAGGAGAGCTGCCTGGATTCCTGACATGAGGTACCAGTTACATTGTATACTGGTGTTTTTTATGGGCACCATCAACATATTTAGACATAAAATTGAAATGGTGTAAATGTTATGCAAGAGTCCTAGAGGATGCCATATTGAACCAACAGATGGATAAGATGTATTTAAGAGGCTCAAAGAAGTGACTCCTAAAATATTACATTTGAGAACTTTTAGAATTTTTACATTTTTCATACCAACACTTTATTTGTAAATTCATATTTCATTTGGAAATAAGTGCCACGAACAATATGGTATTAATAAATGTTATTTTCATTTCTTATTGTCCCATACATAGTATGTAGCAGAGGTATAATGGAGAAAATTGGGAAAAGAACTCAGATGGAATATATATAAAATTATTTTATGATATCCACCTATTGTTTTTAATTGAAAATATGTTTACTAAAAGCAGTATGGTGTCGAGATACACAGTAGGGATAAGTTGACTCTGAATTCCAGTATTTTCTATATTAATGAAAGCTGTTCATGATGAATTTAATTTCTTTCTTCTCTCCTTCCCCAGTCTCTTTGGAAGCCTGTGAGTTAAAGCAATGTAAATGATATGTGCCTTTTGTGATTTGAATGATGAACAAGGTTACAGAGGTACGTTTGGATAGTGTAGTAGAGAATGCTTTAAATGATAATATTCATACATCAATTTTCAAAGAACTGTTAGGGGTAACACTTAAACACTTCTCCTATAGAGGACATCTGGCTGGCTCAGCTGGTAAACATGATCTTGGGGTTATAAGTTTGAGCCCCACATTGGGTATAAAGATTACTTAACAATAAAATCTTTAAAATAATAATAATAGTAGTAATAATAATAATAAAGTAAATAAATAATAAGCAATTAAATGATTTTCATACAACTTTAAAAACTTGTTTATTTTAATTAGTTAACATACAGTGTAATATTGGTTTTAGGAGTAGAATTCAGTGATTTATCACTTACATATAACACCCAGCACTCATCGCAACAAATGCCTTCTTTAATAGGCATCACCCAACTAGCTCCTCCCCCACCCACCTCCCTCCTTCAACCCTCAGTTTGTTCTCTATCATTAAGAGTCTCTTACAGTTTTTTTCTCCCTCTCCTTCCCCTTACCCCCACCTACCTTCCAATATGTTCATCTCTTTTCTTTCTTAAATTCCACATGTAATTGAGATCATATGGTATTTGTCTTTCTCTGACTGACTTATTTCATTTAGCATAATACACTCTAAGTCTATTTGCATCACTGCAAATGGCAAGATTTTGTTTTTTTCTGATGCTTGAGTAATATTACATTACATATATATACCACACCTTCTTTTTTTTTTTTACTCATCTTTAGTTTTTATTATGTTATTGTACACGATTTTGGTTAGTATATTTAAAGTCTGAAAAATACCATTTTTAATTAAAATTGAAAGATGTCAAACCTTCTTAGTAAAGATAAGAAATAGCTATTTTATAATCTAGATCCATGTTCATCTTCGACTTTCTTTTAAAATGGTAGCCGAGGCAATCATTCATACACACCACTTTTTCTTTAGTGACTGTGAACTTTCAAAAAAATGACAGCAGTGAGGTGGGTGTCTGTCGCAGGGGTGGGTTTTTGAACACTAAGTTCACTTAGGCAGTGCTTAGGGAAACAAAGTCAGACCTTCCCAGAGAGCTTATGGCAGTAAGGGTGTTCTTCACGATCCTGTTGGTAGGGTCAAGATGTGAACTTAGAACAACTCCTAGCCTGACTTTTCTGGCCTTGGAAAAAGAAGGTTGATTCTAAATGCTAACTTGATGGTTTCACTCTGTGACATTTCAAATTCAGGTCATCTTTTTTTTTTTTTATTTTTGTTATTGTTATGTTAATCACCATATATTACATCATTAGTTTTTGATGTAGTGTTCCATGATTCATTGTTTGTTCATAACACCCAGTGCTCCATGCAGAATGTGCCCTCTTTAATACCCATCACCAGGCTAACCCATCCCCCTACCCTCCTCCCCTCTAGAACCCTCAGTTTGTTTTTCAGAGTCCATCATCTCTCATGGTTCATCTCCCCCTCTGACTTACTCCCCTTCATTCTTCCTCTCCTGTTATCTTCTTCTTTTTCTTTTTTCTTAAAATATGTTGCGTTATTTGTTTCAGAAGTACAGATCTGTGATTCAACAGTCTTGCACAATTCACAGCGCTCACCGTAGCACATACCCTCCCCAATGTCTATCACCCAGCCACCCCATCCCTCTCACCCCCAACCACTCCAGTAACACTCAGTTTGTTTCCCGAGATTAAGAATTCCTCATATCAGTGAGGTCATATGATACATGTCTTTCTCTGATTGACTTATTTCACTAAGCATAAGACCCTCCAGTTCCATCCACGTCGTTGCAAATGGCAAGATCTCATTCCTTTTGATGGCTGCATAATATTCCATTGTGTGTATATACCACATCTTCTTTATCCATTCATCTGTCGATGGACATCTTGGCTCTTTCCACAGTTTGGCTATTGTGGACATTGCTGCTATAAACATTGGGGTGCACGTACCCCTTCGGGTTCCTACATTTGTATCTTTGTATACCACACCTTCTTTATTCATTCATCAGTTGATGGACATTTGGGCTCTCCATAGTTTAGCAATTGTTGATAATGCTGCTATACCCATCAGGGTGCATGTACCCTTTTGAATCTGTATTTTTGTATCCTTTGGGTAAATACCTAGTAGTGCAATTGCTGGATCATAGGGTGGTTCTCTTTTCAACATTTTGAGGAACCTCCATACTGTTCTCCAGAGTGGCTCCACTAGTTTGCATTCCTACCAACAGTGCAAGAGTGTTCCCCTTTCTCTGCATCTTCACCAACACCTGTTGTTTCTCATGTTGTTAATTTTAGCCATTCTGACAGATATGATGTGGTATCTCATCATGGTTTTGATTTCTTTTTCCCTGATGATGAGTGATGTTGAGCATCTTCTCATGTGTCTGTTGGCCATTTGGATGTCTTCTTTGGAAAAATGTCTATTCATGTCTTCTGCCCATTTCTTAACTGGATTATTTGTCTTTTCTGAAGGGTGTTGAATTTGATAAATTCTTTATAGATTTTGGATACTATCCCTTTATCAGATATAATGTTGGCAAATATCTTCTCCCATTCCACAGGCTGCCATTTAGTTTTATTGATTGTTTCCTTTGCTGTGCAGAAGTTTTTTATATTGATGAAGTCCCAATAATTCATTTTTGCTTTTGTTTCCCTTACCTCCAGTGATGTATCTAGTTAGAAGTTGCTAAGGCTGAGATCAGAGAGGTAGCTGCCTGTGTTCTCTTCTAGGATTTTGATGGTTTCCGGTCTCACATTTAGGTCTTTCATCCATTTTGAATTTATTTTTGTATATGGTGTAAACAAGTGCTCCAGTTTCATTTTTCTGCATGTTGCTATCCAGTTTTTCCAATACCATTTGTTGAGGAGATTGTCCTTTTTCCATTAGATATTCTTTCCTGCTTTGTGGAAGATTAGTTGACCATATAATTGTGGGTCCATTTCTGGATTCTCTATTCTGTTCCATTGATCTATGTGTCTGCTTTTGTGCCAGTACCATACTGTCTTGATTACTACAGGTTTGTAATATAGTTTGAAATCTGGAATCCTAAGGCCTCCAGTTTTGTTTTTCTTTTTCAGAATTGCTTTGGTTTTTGAGGGTTTTATCTGGTCCCATGCAAAATTTAGGATTGTTTTTCTAGTTCTGTGAAAAACGGGTGGTATTTTGATAGGGATTCCATTAAATGTGTAGATTGCTTTGGGTAGTGCAGACATTTTAACAACATTTTTTCTTCCAATCCATGAGCATGGAATGTTTTTCCATTTCTTTGTGTCCTGTTCAATTTCTTTCCTAAGTGTTCTATAGCTTTCAGAATACAGATCTTTTATCTCTTTAGTTAGGTTTGTTCCTAGGTATCTTACTGTTTTTGGTGCAATTGCAAATGAGATCAATTCTTTGATTTCTTTTTCTGCTGTGTCATTAGTGGTGTATAGAAATGCAACAGATATGAGGAATTCTTAATCTCAGGAAACAAACTGAGGGTTGCTGGAGTAGGGGTGGGGTGGAAGGGATGGGGTGGCTGGTGATAGACATTGGGGAAGGTATGTGCTATGGTGAGCGCTGTGAATTGTGCAAGACTGTTGAATCACAGATCTGTACCTCTGAAACAAATAATGCAATATATGTTAAGAAAAAAAAAGAAGAAGAAGAAGATAGCAGGAGGGGAAGAATGAAGGGGGGGTAAATCGGAGGGGGAGACGAACCATGAGAGATGATGGACTCTGAAAAACAAACTGAGGGTTCTAGAGGGGAGGGGGGTGGGGGGATGGGTTAGCCTGGTGATGGGTATTAAAGAGGGCATGTTCTGCGTGGAGCACTGGGTGTTATGCACAAACAATGAATCATGGAACACTACATCAAAAACTAATGATGTAATGTATGATGATTAACATAACAATAAAAAATTAAAAAAAAGAAATGCAACAGATTTCTGCATATTGATTTTATATCCTGCAACTTTGCTAAATTTATATATTAGTTCTAGCATTTTCTTTTTTTTTTTGTGGAGTCTATCAGGTTTTCTCCATAGAGTATCATGTTGTCTGCAAATAGTGAAAGTTTGACTTCTCCCTTGCCAATTTGGATGCCTTTTATTTCTTTTTGTTGTCTGATTGCTGAGGCTAAGGCTTGCAGTACTATGTCAAGTAGTAAAGTTAAGAGTGGACATCCCTGCCTTGTTACTGACCATAGAAGCAAAACTCTCAGTTCTTCTCCATTGAGGATGATATTATCTGTGGGTCTTTGATATAAGGGCTTTATGATGTTGAGGTATGTTCCATCTATCCTCACTTTATTGAGGATTTTTATCAAGAATGGATGCTATATTATGTCAAATGCTTTTTCTGTATCTATTGACAATATCGTATGGTTCTTACCCTTTTTATTTTTACTGGTGAGATGTATAACCGTGATTGATTTGTGAATATGGAACCAGACCTGCAGCCAGGAATAAATTGCACTTGAACATGATAAATAATCTTTTAATGTACTGTTGGATTTGATTTGCTAGTATTTTATTGAGAATTTTTACATCCATATTCATCTGGGATATTGATCTGTAATTCTCCTTTTCAAAGGGGTCTTTGGTTTTAGAATCAAGGTAATGCTGTCCTTGTAGAATGAGTTTGGAGTTTTCCTTCCATTTCTATTTTTGGAATCGTTTGAGAAGAATAGGATTTAACTCTTCTTTAAATGCCCAGTAGAATTCCCCTGGGAAGCCATCTGACCCTGGACTTGTATTTGTTGGGTGATTTTTGATTACTGGTTCCATTTCTTTGCTGGTTATGGGTCTGTTCAAATTTTCTATTTCTTCCTCTTTCAAATTTGGTAGTTTGTATGTCTCTAGGAATTTATCCATTTCTTCCAGATTGCCCAGTTTGTTGACATATCATTTTTCATAATAGTCTCTTATACTTGTTTGTATTTCTGTGGTGTTGGTTGTGATCTCTCCTCTTTCACTCATGATTTCATTTATTTGGGCCCTTTCTATTTTCTTTTTGATAAGTCTAACTAGGGGTTTATCAATTTTATTAATTCTTTCAAAACACCAGCTCCGTTCTGGTTTTTTTGTTTTTTGTTTGCTTGTTTCTATATCATTTATTTCTGCTTTAATCTTTATTATTTCTCTTTTTCTGCTGGCTTTAGGCTTTATTTGCTGTTCCTTTTCTAGCTCCTTCAGGCGTAAGGTTAGGCTATGTATTTGAGATTTTTCTTGCTTTTTGAGGAAGGCCTGTATTGCAATACACTTCCCTCTTAGGACTACCTTTGCTGAAGGCCAAAGGTTTTGAACTGTCGTGCTTTTATTTTCATTTGCTTTCATGTATTTTTTAAATTTCTTCTTTAATTTCCTCATTAACCCATTCATTCTTCAGTAGAATGTTCTTTGTTTTTTTAAGATTTATTTATTTATTTATTTGACAGAGAGAGACACAGCGAGAGAGGGAACACAAGCAGGGGGAGTGGGAGAGAGAGAAGCAGGCTTCCCGCTGAGCAGGGAGCCCGATGCGGGGCTCGATCCCCAGACCCTGGGATCATGACCTGAACCGAAGGCAGACGCTTAACGACTGAGCCACCCAGGCGCCCCCAGTAGAATGTTCTTTAACCTCCATGTATTTGTGGTCTTTCTAAATTTTTCCTGTGGTTGACTTCAAGTTTCATTGCATTTTGTTCTGAAAATATGCATGGTATGATCTCAGTCTTTTTGTATATGTCGAGGGCTGATTTGTGACTCAGTATGTGATCTATTCTGGAGAATGTTCTGTTTGTACTTGAAAAGGAGGTGTGTTCTGCTGCTTTAAAATGAAATGTTCTGAATATATCTGTTAAGTCCATCTGGTCCAGTGTGTCATTCAAAACCATTGTTTCCTTGTTGATTTTCTGCTTAGGTGATCTGTCTATTGCTGTAAGTGGGCTATTAAAGTCTCCTACTATTATTGTATTATTGTCAATGAGTTTCTTTATGTTTGTTATTAATTGACTTGTATATTTGAGTGCTCCCAAGTTAGGGGCATAATTATTTACAATTGTTAGATCTCCCTGATGGAGAGACCCCTTAATTTCAGTATAATAACCTTCTTCATCTCTTGTTATAGTCTTTGTTTTAAAATAGACTTTGTCTGACATAAGTATGGCTACTCTGGCTTTCTTTTGATGTCCATTAGCAGGATAGCTTGTTCTCTATCCCCTCAGGCAGGTGTCTTTAGGTCTAAAATGAGTCTCTTATGGGCAGCATATAGATGGGTCTTGTTTTTTTTTTTTTAAATCCATTCTGATACCATATGTCTTTTGATTAGAGCAATTAGTTCATTTACATTCATAGTGATTATTGAAAGTTATGACTTTAGTTTCATTGTGTTACTTGTAGAGTTGGTGTTTTTGGTGATGTTCTCTGGTCCTTTCTAGTCTTTGTTACTTTTGGTCTTTTTTCTCCACTCAATGAGTCCCCCTTAATATTTCTTGCAGGGCTGGTTTATTGGTCACAAACTCCTTTAGTTTTTGTTTGTCTGGGAAACTCTTTACCTCCTTCTATTCTGAATGACAGTCTTTCTGGATAAAGCATTCTTGGCCACATATTTTTCCCATTCAGCATGTTGAATAAATCCTGCCACTGTCTTCTGGCCTGCAAACTTCCTATGGACAGATCTGCTGCAAACCTGACCTGTCTTCCTTTTAACCTTCCTAGGTTAAGGACTTGTTTTCCCTTTCTCCTTTCAGAGTTATTTCCTTCTCTGTGGATTTTGTGAATTTGATTATGATATGCTTTGGTGATGGTTGGCTTTTGTTGAATTCAATGAGAGTTCCCTGTGCTTCTTGGATTTTGATGTCTATGTTCTTCCCACGATAGGGAAGTTTTCAGCTTGAATAATTTGCCTGAATAAACTTTCTGCCTCTTTTTATCTCTCTTCATTTTCTGGGACTCCTGTGATATGAATGTTATTCTGTTTTACTAAGTCGCTGAGTTCCTGAAGTCTACCTTCATGATCCATTACCTTTGTTCCCCTCTTCTTTTCAGCTTCATTATTTCCCATAATTTTATCTTCAATCACTGATTCATGCCTCTGCTTTGTCCATTCTTGCTTTTATGGCATCAATTCCAGTTTGCATCTCTGTTATAGCTTTTTTAATTTCAGCCTGACTAGCTTGATTTAAGTTCTTTTATCTCTGCAGTAAGGGATATTCTAGTGCCTTCTATGCTTTTTTTCAAGCCAAGCTAATATCCTTATAGTTGTTGTTTTAAATTCTGGATCAGACATCTTACTTATATCTGTATTGATTAAAATCTCTGGCCATCATTTCTTCCTGTTCTTTCTTTTCAAGTGAATTCTTCTGTCTTGTCATTTTGGAGGGAAAAAAAAGAAAAAGAAAAGGAAAAGAAAGAAAGATAAAATAAAAATTGTAAAAAATTTAAAAAGATAAAATAAATAAAGTAAGCCAGATCCTAGGTGTGTTTTGGTCTGCTTGTTATGAGAAGCTTGATAGAAAAAAGGTGGAAAGAAAGTAAAAGAAAAAGATTAAAAAATTAAAAAAAATACATATAAAATAAAATTTAAAAATAAAAAAATAAAAAAATTTGCTCTTTCTGTATCAAAAAAGCACACAAAACAAAGACAAAAAAATAAAAAAGAAAGAAAGACCCCAAAGGAAGCTGTATCCTGTTTCCTCTAGAACTGAAGGTTTCCATCACTCTATGATCCATAGACTTGGTGTAGGTGAGGGGTTTGTGCTGGTCTTCCGCTCTGATTCTCAGGTGGAATTGCCCTAGTGAAGATCCAAGTGCATGGTGCAGGTGGGCGGAGCTTGGCCAAGCGGCTCTGTTTTCCCCTTGGTGGTGCTGTTTAGCACACTGAGGTCAATCAGGCTGGTAGGCGTGGGGAGAAAATGGCTTTGCCACCATCTCTCCCCTCAGAACAGGAAATGTGTACCACCTGTCTTCAGGAAGCCCTCATAGATGGGCAAATAATGACTCCTCCTGTGTCCCTGGTTTCTATCAGATCCCAGCCTTCATCCTGTCTGTGTCCAAGCTGTTTGCCTGACAAACAACAGTGTTTTATCTCAGGTGCAGCTGTGTTTTAAATCCCTACAGTTTAGAGATCCTTTGGGGGCGGGTCTTGTTATGCTGTGGTGGGTGCTGGCTTGTCCCAGAAGACAGTCACAGGACCACGCTGGGGTTCTGAGTTTATGGTAAATAGCAACACACAGGGTGCCAGGGTTGCTGCCCTCAGCGGGAGTCTTTGTTCCTATACTGGTAAGCAGGGCAGCTCAATGGTGTCCATAGGGTCCTTTGCTGGTGGAGAGGCAGTATCACTTCTACCCAATGCACTCCAAGCTAGGGAACTGCTTCTTCCTGTGTGACCCTGGGGATGCTCAGGCTGCCGGCTGCTGGGCCTCCACCCTGCTTCCCCACCAGAGCTCCGCTCAGGCTTGACACCGCCAGTGTCCCAGAACTCTGAAACTTCAGACTCTGTGCTCCAAGGTTTATAAAAAACTGGTGGTTTTGTAACATTCTCTTTTTTCCCTGTCAATGGTTTTGTGAAATAGTTTTCTTGTGCAGTCCTCTGTGCAGGTTTTCTCTCTCTCTCTCTCTTTTTTTTTTTCCTCTGCACTTTCTTTCTTCCTTCTCTCTCCCTACTCCCTCTGGGATCAGGGCTCCCTCACCAGGGCAGCACCCAGGGTTCTTTTCTCCCACGAATCAACTCCACAGTTCCTACCATCCATGGGTCCTTTTTTAGTTTGTACATGTACAGCTTTGTTCTCTAAGACTTCTGATGGATTTTTTGGGTGCTCAGAATGATTTGATATTTATCTAGTTGTGTTCGAGGGATGAGTCAAGCTTAGGGCCACCCTACTCCTCCACCATCTTACCTTTCTCCCTACAACTTTAAAAACTTAAGAATTGTATTTTTTTCTGTTGTTTAGAGGTTATTGAACAAATTATTACCACTTATAACAGCTCATAATAAATAAGGGTACACTAGAGATAATTTTTACACACTGAAAATTTTTCATTCAATGTTATAAAAATCAAAGCCTAAGTTAGTTTGTAAAGAATCTGGTTTAAATATAAGATTTGACTGTGAATTTACGAAGTTTGTGATTAACAACTTCCCTGCTTTTTTACATTGGAAATGACCAAACTTTTAGTCAGCTCTGTGGAGGCTATTATTTGGCATCATGTCTGTGTTTGTCTCTTTTGATTCTTTAGTTTAATTTTTAGTTCAATTTGTTATGCATATACACCACTGTAATGAAAACTGACATAATGGGTTTATTCAAAATTAAATGATTCAGGAACTTAATATAACCATGTAGGAAAATAAATTTCCAAATGATGCAGCAGAGAAAAGACAAATTGCTTATGACTCAATTTATTTTGAAAAAAAATTGATGCAGCATCTTGGGAAGAAGTAATTATTCCTTCTCTATTAGTTTTTTTTTTTTTAAACTATAGCTATGGCTTTCTTACTAATCTTATACTTCCCATCTTCCCTCATGTCCTCCTAGCTCTCTTTATCTTTTATTGCTTCTCCTGTGAAAAATATTAAGTTTGTGTAACATGAAATGATAAATCAAATACGAACCAAGGTTACAATTCAGTATGATCACCTCTGTAACATTTAAGTTTGTAAACTGGCCATCTCATGAGTCCATGAAAATGACATCAGTGCCTCCTACTTAAATAAGCTTTTATTTAGGCATCTTCTTGCACAAATGGTAGAGTAACTGGAGTCATAATGTACCCAAGTCCACATGAGTTCACTCCTTGGTGAGTCACAGATACATACACCATGTAGAGTGGAGTGGTCACACAAAGTAAACTTTATTTGCAGCAAATAAAGAGATGTTGAGGAATAACTTCCAAACCTGTGACTCTCCAAGCAAGGGTGAATGGGTTTCCTTTAATTAGGGTTAGGATGAATGTTGATAGGGGAGCCTTGTCATTGTATGTAGAGGCAGGCATAAGACCATGCATGTGCCTTAGGGAAACATGCCTATACATACATTGTATATTATGTAAATGAGGCATAGGCTCCTTGGGGGAGACTTTAGTATTACAATGAGGGAAAGATCATTGTCAATCATTCTAGAGATCACTCCATGGTCCATTCACTCAGGCACAAGTCAGGTGTTATGCTCAAACTGGTATGGGTTGGCTGGAGGTCTTGTCTAGCTATCACTGGAGGGGCAGTTTCACTTTCCATTGCCTGAGTTAAGAGATAATATGGAACGAGGAGCTCAAGGAAGAATGTGGGACATAGGTCAGTGAGTACAAGCAGGTGGGCAGTAAAGGTCAGGTAATGGGGTCTGGCTGGTGACAATAAAGGACGGTATATAAGAGCATCTCCTAGGTGGTATATAAGAGTATGTGGGGGATCCATCCAAGACTAGCTCCCTGAGGTCTTCCGAGTGAGACAGGTTTGCTGACAAGCTTGAGGGAGGTGGTCACTGCCTGTGGTAGCAGCCATTTCTTCAAGTTTCAAGGAGGATAGTCACAGCTAGTATTTTTCTTTTATATCTAGGAGAAGAGAGGCAGAAAAAAAAGGAGGAAGGAAGGAAGGAAGGAAGGGAGGGAGGTGAAAAAAGAAAGATCTAGGTCCATCTCTAACACAGAACTTTTCCTCCAATCTGTAAAATTCACATGAAAGATTTATATTAGATTCAGAATCCAATCCAGTAAACTTTAGTGAGTACCTACTATGTATTAGAGGCTGGCCCAGGAATTCCATTATGTACCATTATATGAAGTATGACATATTCCAAGGGTCAGCAAACTTACTGTTAAGAGCCAGAAGGTAACTGTTTTGCCTTTGTGGGATATATGGTCTCTGTTTCAACTGCTTGATTGTGCTTTTGTAATGCAAAAAGTCATAAACTGTAGAAACTGAAGAAGATGACTGTGTTCAAATAAAACTTTTTTACCAAACAGGTGTGGGAAGGATTTGTCCTGCACGACATAGTTTGCCTACCCCTGATTATTCTAACTGAAAGTAATTTGAATAACTGTAATGTCTCTGGATAAGAGATACTGCATTACTTATTTCAAATTGTATCTCAATTATGGGTTTTAGATTTTGTTTTGTTTGGGGGAGTATAGGTTAGATTTTAATTATATGATGTCTAATGAATTTTATGATGAAGGACTACAAAATGACTAAATTCTGCCTTGGTCTAGTCATTCATTTGTTATGTGAATCTGTGGGCTCATTATATACAATGAATAGTACCAGCTAGGAGGCAGGAGTGTAATTAATTAATCCAGTGCAGAGCTCTGTGAAACTGGATTTGATGCACATGTCACAGCCCAAAGGGAGATGAGTGACTCTGCATCCCCTTAACTCCAAATCTGTTTCTCTTCTCACTGGTCATATGATAAAGGAAAGTGAAAGAATAAAGCTCAGGTTCAGGCACAACCAAGCAAACCCAGCTCCGTGAACCTGCCTGCTAGTAAAGGTGGACCAGTGTTCTTTAATATTACCAACCAGAGGAGTATTCTCCTTCTTGGCAAGAACAAACAAGGTTGGGAGAAGAAAGACTGACTTTCTCGTTGAGGAAGTGGTAACAGGAGCTACCCTGTCTTCAAAAAGCCTACAATTTATTTATTTTAATTTCTTTTTGCTTAAACAACAGAAATTTATTTTCTCATTCCTCAGTTTGGAAGGCTGAAGTCCAAGATCAAGGTGCCAGCAGGCTTGGTTTCCTCTGAAACCTATTTCTTGGTTTGTAGATGGCTGCCCTCTTCCTGCCTCTTCACATGGTCCTCCCCATACACACATACATATGCCCCGGTTGTGAAATAAATTGGAATAGAGCCCTATCCTAAAGACCTTAGTTTAACCGAACTACCTCTCTAAGGACTGTATCTCTAAATACAGTTATGTTTTGAGGTACTAGTAGTTGGGACTTCAACATTTGAATTTTGAGGGGACACAGTTCAGCTCCTAATACCTTGAGTTAGGGTAAAATGCCCCCTGATGGCAGCAATCTGAAGTTCTAGCCCTATGTTCTCTTTTGTTTGTTTTAGGTTTTTGAGGGATTATTGACGTATAATTGATAAATAAAATTATATATATTTGAGATGTGCAATGATTTCCCATTATAAAGAGAAAACCTAAGTCCTGAAAATTGACTCCCAAATATGTTTCCCAGGATTTAATGGGAACTTATCCAAGTTAATATGAATATAAAATGTTGAAGCCTATGATATAGAAATAAAAGAGCCTATAAGAGACTACATAGTACATGGCAGTATTATAAATTTGAATGCTATTTCTTATAGAAGACAGAAATAAATGGTATCACATAGAAAACGTCTGACTTCCAAAAGCAATTGAGTGAAGGTGCCTTTGCAGAAGAGCAGTAATGTGGCTCAGATTTGATTGTAAGATTCAGATCTTGAAGTTCATGTCACTGACTAGTCATATTAATAATAACCAAAAGAAAAGGAGCAGCATTGATTGCTGAACTAATTGGACATTACTTGAAACTTGACAGTGCCAAGCCTGGCTCCTCTCAGAGAGAGAGACCAAGCACTAGCTTAATAGGTTTACTATTCCCTTTGGGTTGTTATAAGCAGAATCAATATGTACTAATGACTGCAGCAATAAATTTGGTCATACTTCATAGGGTACCATTCTGCACTTACCCAGTTGTTGGTTTGACATAGAGTAATAGAGTTTACCCTTTTTAAGTTGTAAATTACTATGAAAATGCTGAGCCTCACAGTAAAATGCATTTGGGATGTTTTTAAGCTTAGGAAATATTGGTAATACTTCCACTAAGCATACTATTAAAATAAATAAATAGTATTTATTGCCTGGTTCCCAGCTGCAGCTGAATGAAAAGCAGTGGGAAAAGAGAAAAAAGACATACATATTTATCAAATGCACAAGGCTCATGTTTACTTAATTCACTTTCGTAGAGTTGCTTACACCAGAGAACAAAAAGAGAACTTTCTTTTTATTTCTAAGTTTCATTTCAGTGAAGATGATATGGAAGATGGTACTAATAGTTATGATTGTTATGTTAATCAAAAACTAATTGTTATAAAATATTACCTATGACTTTTGCCCAGCATTAATTTACTACCACTTTGTCATGCTTTTCAGTTTAAGTTTCATCAAGACTTCTAGATGATGTTTTGGTCTATAAGGTTAAATGAAGAATTAGTCTCTCAGGGTAAGGTAATATACCCACATGTGTTCACATATGTATATGCATATATGTCTATATTAAATTAGTTTTATACATGCTGTATATATAAAATGGTATATTTATGTGTGTGTGTGCGTGTACATGTGTGTATTCAGAGATACCATGAGATAAAGTAATTTTCAGCCCACATTTCATTATAATTAAAAATTATATCACACAATATATTTAGGAAACGTGCATTATCTTTGGTAAATAGAGACATTGATTTGTATGGATTTAACATACTACAAAAATGATCACTCAATCATACATAAATGATTGTAGAATAACGTGTGTGTGGGTAGACAAACTAATCTGTTAGCTTTTTATAACTTAGAGAAAAACTTTAAATCCTTTACTTTCCTTGAATGCATGCATAATATGGATAGCAAAGCAAAGAGAGTTTGCATAGAAAATAGAAAATAGTAAAGGGAAGTCAATTTAGAAATAAAGTTGGATTTCATTGTTCTCCATCTCATCTTCCTCCTGAGTAACTTTCATTTCACTTACTCTTTTTCTCACAAATTTGAGATGTGACCACATTTTTTCCTAGTACTATAATGGTGGACATATCCCTTTTTAAGACAATATTGTGAGCTTCTTGAAAGCCTAGAAAAAGTTCTATTTTCTTTTTAAATTCTCAGATAACTGGCACAGTGTTAGGTCTATAAATGTTTGATAAATACTTGTTGAATTCAAAATTATAGAACACATAGGCAAATTATTTGGATCTGACCTTAGGCATAACTAGAAAAGTTAACGAGATTATGGAGGTAAATTAAAATGAAAAAGAATGGGATATGTATATTTGGTTTATTCCCAATAATCAAAGTTCTATGATTTTCTTTCAACTTTTTGAGAGATATATTTATTTTAAATAACAGGTTAATTTTTTGTTTAACATATTACGCTTAATTATGTTGTCTTGATAACAAAAAATATCAAAGTTATGTATTATTTTATGCAATGAGCTACATATAAGAATGCTGTGGGGAAAAAAAAGAAAACTGAGTTGTTTCTGCCCTCTGATGAGCCTATTTTAAAACTTGTTTCAGTTGGCTCTTTTGAAAATGAAGAAGTCATTCTGATGAAATTCTAACCAAGCTATATGTTTTTATTACGCACTTGAATGTCTATTGATACACTAAGCATCTGGTTATCCTGAGATATGGTTTAACTGGGTAGAACAAGTATTTTTTCCTATACAATCCACTGATTATCTACAAAAGAATTATTTCATCATTCTGGTCACCGTGCATCCTAAATGAGGTTTTGCATTCAAGTGTTGATACTTTCCTCATTAATATGGAGTCATTTGAGACTGAAATTGCAGGTGGAGTGGTGTCTGTATGTGGCATTAAATGTTGACAGATAGTCTCCCTGTGATGGGATAGTGGAGTAAGACAATGTGCTGCCATTTGAATTGGAAATGCACATACTGAATCATTAATGGTTTTAGAGTATAAAGCATCTGATATGTTAATTTTAGGAAATGTATACTTTTATGGGTATCAGACTCTCATACTTGCTCTTTAAAAACATTCAGTAAACTGTGTATCTCATCTAACATAAACATTATTTTGTTGCTTTTTTTTTTGTCTTAAAATTAGAAGCATTCCAAACCAGTAACTTAAATGTCTGAATACATTAGCTAAATATGTTCCCAATCCTCTCAGACCTTTTATGTGTAAAAGAGATCTAAAATCTTTCACATAGATTGTGTGGCCTACCTGTAAGCAACTTCGTGTATATTTGGTAACAAGAGATTAAACAAAACAATCTCCATTTATATTCAGAATTAAGAACTGGTTTCTAATTGTTCCACATTATTGAGGGAAATTTGCTCATGGGTTATTTTAAGACAGCGCTATCTCTGCTAAGACTTGATGAATAACAGAAACACTAGATATGCTATAAGAAAGTAGTGATACCTAATGCTTGTAGTCATTTTTCCTATTATAGTTGTTTGTATGCATACTTTACTCTTTTTTTTGCATACTTTACTCTTAACTTAGAATATAATATACCACATATTACACTTCATTTATCCTAACTCCATTTCAGAATACCTAACAGTGCCATGGAAAAAAATATTGACGTTAGAGTCAGGATATCTGTATTTGAATTCTGGGTTTATCACTTTGTGGTTGTACAAACTTGAGAAACTCATTTAACTTCTCCTATGCAATGTTATTATCCCTAAATCTAAGATAATAATATGTATTTTACAAACTTATGAAAAAAGTAGAGTCTACAGAAAAGAATATGAGCTTTGTAACTACAATATACAGCACAAATTAAAGACACCAGTATCATTATTGACACATAGAAGACAGTAACTACCTGATAAATTACATGTGGCTCTCGGGGGTCAGCAGAGAGTTCTGCAGATAGTAAGTCTGCTGACTTAACCATTTTCAATATTGAGGCTAAAATATGTAATGTCACTGGAACTTGATTATAGTGGTATATGGGCCCTACTTATTTGACACTGTGGTAAATGGCATTTCTATTTAATCTGGGGAAGACTGTCAGAGAACAAAGCCAGTTCTATGCCTACAGCAACACCCGACAATGAATTAATGGTATATCTATAGTACTAGCATCCAGTCTATTTAAATCGGATGGATGGCTGCTTTTCCTGCAACCCATCCGCAGCAGTTTATAAAGGAATGTAATTCAGCTGAATAACGTAAATCTCCCTCTCCTGAGATCCCTTGTTCAAGTCAGTTGGTTTTTCTGCTTGAGGCTGGCTGTTAGACAACTCAATCTATCACTCATGTTTATTCATATCTTAATGTTATCTATATGCTCACTTTAAAATCTCAAAGTAAAAATTGGTCTTTGGTATCATACATTTCTGTTATAAGAGAAATAATTTATTTTCCTAGGTCATTTCTACCATAATATGCAATTTATAGAGCTTCTAGAAAAGCTTTGCAAAGATTATGGAGTTGTTATGGCAGCACCACTTGATTAAGACTATACACATTTTTGGTTTGTTTGTATATTTTTAAACAAACATACAATTTCCTAACAACACAAAACAAAAATTCCTACTTTCACTATGCAAAGAATCCAGTGGTACACTTCTTCTGAATTGAATTTACTTTTTTAAGGATTTTATTTATTTATTTATTTATTTATTTATTTATTTGTCAGAGAGAGAAAGAGAACACAAGCAGGGGGAAGGAGAAGCAGACTCCCCACTGAGCAAGGAGCCTGATGCAGGACTCGATCCCAGGACCCTGGAATCATGACCTGAGCTGAAGGCAGATGCTTAGCCTGCTAAGCCACCCAGGTGTCCCTGAATTAGATTTCTTATAACTCTCTATGTGGAATAAGAATTTGCATAGAAAATTAGTTACTATATATTAAAAATCTACCTATTTCCTTCTTGGTTTATGATTTTCCATAACCTAAGTATCCATCCATAAAAGAGGATAGCTTGGGAAGTTTGCATAAAAGTTTCAAGACATAGCAGAAAAACTAAATTTTCAATCTTAAATAAGCTGCTGCCCACTAGGTATGAGCTGGATTCAAGTCACCCAATATTTCTGTTTCTCACTTTCTTTATCAGTAAACTAATGGGTGGTAGAGTTTAAATGAACTAAAATATGTACTATGTACTAATACATAGGAACTCAAGTAAAGTAATAAAATTTATTTTTACAAACTTAGTCTGTGGACATCACCACGTGGGAAAAAAATTTGGAGTGATTTTGCATGTCAGAGAGAAAGCAATTGTTTTAGTAGGAAATTATATTAGAGGCACTTAAAAGAATGAAAGATGTAATTCTCTAAAGTAGAATTTGATCTATGGAATTATTTTATATAATATAAAAATCTTTTTACGAAGTTTAATATGTAAGCTTGCACCTTAATTTGATAATCTAAAAAATGGCTATATTTAGCACCAGGATTATCTAAATGTGCAGTTTCTCTAAATTAACTTCACTAGATAATTAACAGACTTTCCTTAATATGGTACTACATATCCTTTAAACATGGTGGGCTTATAAGGTGGAGGCTTTATCTGTGGATACTCATGAATAAACTGGGTGAATTATAAGCCAAGAATATTTTTCTTCACATATACAATTACTTACAATTTTTATTTATGTATGAAATAATATGCTTCTGTCATTTTTTGGCTTTCTAAAAAGGGAGTACATTGCCTCAAATCAAATGGGAAGACCACTAAAAGCCAGGGAGCAATACAAATATAATGAATATACTCCATTTACCCAATAGGGAACAAAAAAAAAATATGATTGTCAACCACCAAACTGGAAAACTGCAGACATTCTGAAAATTGCTTAGAGCTATAGTGGGACTGTTTCTAAAAGGCACTTAGGAATCATTGAATGTTTTTTTTAGTTAACCTAAATCTCTTGCTGAGGTGGAGGTTATGTGACTCACCTGCCAGTTTACTTTCTTTGCTAATTATTCCCAACTCATCACATCCCTCATCTCCAATCATTACTAAACCAGAGAGTAGAATTAATTCCTATTAATCATGCACTGAGAAGTATGATCCATGGGCCATTTTGCCCATCA
Source organism: Zalophus californianus (assembly GCF_009762305.2). Taxonomy (NCBI): domain Eukaryota; kingdom Metazoa; phylum Chordata; class Mammalia; order Carnivora; family Otariidae; genus Zalophus; species Zalophus californianus. Next base: position 53,742,947 of record NC_045596.1, on the reverse strand, counting down.
TCTTTTCAACTTCTCAACTTTTCTGGATTGTTTATATTTGTCTGGCTTAGCTAAGACAAGTAAATTGAAACTACTGGGAAAGATTTATCAGAAAGCTCTCCAGGGATATAGACTAGTTGACTTGGATCTTAATGCAAGAAGCAAAAAATAACAGAACTGTCATTTAATTGTCCAGGACAACATGATGAATTATGATGACAGAGTCCACATAGAATGGTTCTTCTTCTTCTCTAACCCATCTTCTTGAATATGCTACATTAGATGAGCTTGCAGCACCAGTCATGTATCATATTAATGCCTTTGCATTTCCAATGATTGTGTTGGCCAGACATGAGTTTCAAAACCAATTTTGTATTCATCACTCATCTCAATAGGAAACAATTTTAGTAACTGAAAGATTCAGGAGTAACAGGAATTGAATGGCATCTCTCTCTCTCTCTCTTTCTCTCACTTTAATATTGAATGATGTGAGGAAAGAAAGTTGGGATAGAAAAAAAAATAAAAAAATCAAGAGTTTCTCTTTATTCAGTGACCTGTTAGTGGTTTGTAGTTTGCAAAAGTAAAGCTTTATAATTACTCAAAGGATTAAATCTCAAGCGATAATTCCATCAATGAAAGGTAATTTACTTTCTGCCTTTACACATGAAATCATATAACATGGTGAATCAGTTAGTATGAACAGAATAGGGTTACAACAAATAAAAACTAGACAAAGTGAGGATCTATGATTTTTCTTGAACTCCTAAAGGACTGAGTTCACAAAAAAATCTAAAGAGACAGGTATATCCAGGGATATACTGTACCTGAGGTCTGCTTAAGTGGAACAAACACCACTGACAGCCATAGAGGTAGGACAACTTCACTGGTAATTTTAGTAAATTGCTTCTGAAAACTGAGCATGAACAACAAATGTGAGAAACTCCTGGAGGCTACAATCACAGGGATCTCCACGTTTTTGTGGACTTTCTCTTCCAGAACCCCACCAGGTTCTCACAATGAAGATCCAAGAAAAATGTCCTCGAGGCCCTGGCAGAGGGAGAGGAAAAGTAGTCAACTTGTAACTCCCCCTGATTCTTCTCCATAATACAGGCTCCCTCTCCAGAGAGAAGGGCTTCCCACAAGGCCATGCTGAAATCTTGTTCTACCTGTTTTCCTCTTATATTCTTGTCACAGTTATGGGGTGAGGAGAAACAAAAACAGTCAACAGGAGGTAGGGATTCAATGAAATAATTTGGGAACAATACCTAGGGAAAGGAGTAAATGCCAAGAAAGCAAAACAAAAACAAAGACAAAAGCCAACTCTGCTCCTGCAAAAGAAACAGAAACACCTGTGAAGTATGAAACATCCCCAAGACACAAGCAATTACAAGACTGAAACTTAATCAGAAGATCAGAAGATTAGGGAATGTCTTTTCTCCTCCTACCCTACCACCGTTCCAGTGAAACTTCTGTATTATAACAGTGGATTATAGCTAAAGGAGCTTCAACACATAGACTTTCCCTGAAGAACAGTACAAAAGGAAACCCCAAAGCCAAGAGGGGAGCCAAAAACAAGGACATTAGAATTTGAAGACTCTGGAACCTACAACTACAACAAACATTAAACACAGCCCAACTCCTAGCCAGATCAACATAAATCCTTTCACTAAAGGCCTACTTATCTCAGTATATTTTACCCTATACAACATGTGTTACTTTCAACAAAAAGAACAAATTCCAAAAGCAAGAAAAAGCAGTGTGAAGAGACAAAGCAAACATCAGAACCAGATTTAGGTATGACACAGATGTTGGAATTATCAGATAAGGAATATAAAATAACTATGATTAATATGTTAAGGGTTCTACTGCAAAGAAATAGAAAACATGCAAGACCAAAAGGCAAGGTCATCAGATAAATGGAAATTATAGAAAAAGAATCTAAAGGAAATGCTAGAAATGAAAACCACAGTAAAAAAAATAGAGTATGCCTTCAATGGACTCATCTGTAGGCTCCACATAGCCAATGAAAGAATGGAAGATAGGTCAATGGAAACTTTCCAAACTAAAAGGTAAAAAGAAAAGATGAATTTAAAAGCCCCAGAAAATCCAAAAGCAGTAGGGAAATATCAAAATAGGTAGCATATTCATAAATGGAAAACCAGGAGAAGAGATAATGGGGTAGGGAAACATTTGAATCATCTTTTTAAAAAAGATTTTATTTATTTATTTGAGAGAGAGAGAGAGAGGGAGAGGGAGAGAACAAGCATGAACAGAGGGAGAGGCAGTGGGAGAAGGAGACTCCCCACTGAGCAGAAAGCCTGAGGCCAGGCTCTATCCCAAGCCCCAGATCATGACTTGAGCTGAAGGCAGATGCTTAACTGACTGAGCCACCCAGGTGTCCCTGAAGAAATAGCCTTAAAACTTTCCAAAGTAATGATAGACACAGAACCACAGATTCAGGATGTTCAGAGAACATCAAAGAAAAGAAAAAAACAAGAAAATGAACAATTAAAAATAAAAACACCTAGGCATATCATATTCAAGCTACACAAAACCAAAGACAAAGAGAAAATCTGGAAGAAAAACAGAGGAGAAACACCTCACCTACAGGGGAACAAGGATAAGAATTTTGACTTTCTTTTTTTTTTCTTTTTTAAAGCTTTTATTTATTTGAGAGAGAAAATGAGATAGAGAGAGAGCATGAGAGGGAGGAGGGTCAGAGGGAGAAGCAGACTCCCTGCTGAGCAGGGAGCCTGATGTGGGACTCGATCCTGGGACTCCAGGATCATGACCTGAGCTGAAGGCAGTCGCTTAACCAACTGAGCCACTCAGGCACCCAAGAATTTTGACTTTCATCATAAACCTTGCAAGAAGGAAGAATGGAATGGATGGGATAGGAGAGTAGCCAATGCCAATAAAAGTAAACCAAAGCCTTATTTCATGAAAAGGTCACATTGCATTTAATGTGTTTTTATAACTTCTAAAAGATTGATACAATGCTATAATAAAATATTCATAGAAAACTAAACATTAAATGTTTATGAACTGAAAAATGACAAGAAAATATTGATTCACTTTTTTGACATCAAATAAAATATATATTTGGCTAGCATATTATATTTATAAAATATTTTTATTTTATTTTATTAATCTGGAGACTATGTATTAGGAAATATAGAAATAATTACCTTTGTCAGTCTTTATCCCCTCGTTGGATGCCATGATACCCAAACCTGAGAGTGAGGGTGTTATGACTGGAAATAACATAAAGGAATGAGTACATTTTCATGTAATACTAGACCATTCATAAGGCTCTCGTGTACAACATTTCATCAATGCTGCCCAACAACTGCACAATGCAGCCATTATTGCAGTCCTTCTTTTCTAAAGTAAGAAACATAGAGAATTTATGTAACTTACTCAAAATCACAAACATAATGGAGTCGGAATTCAAATTTAGAATTTCTCCCAGAGAGTTTCTCCACAAAGGAGTCATAATCTCAAGGCTCTATAAAGAATAATTACATGAACTAAAGATGAATTGACTCAATTTTATCAAGATTTTCCACATATGCTAAGATGAAAATTATGCCTCAGAGAACTGTACATCAACAGTTGAGTCTCTAAGCTTGGAATGACTTGCTTAGCATAGAAATGTTTGTGTATACACAGCTGGCTATCTCCTTGTCATCTGCTTTTCATAGAAAGCAGTTCTTAGGAGATGGAAATGAGACATTGCCTGTGAAGTGCTCCTTTGCAAAATATAAATTCAGCAATTACCATCAGGGTGGAAGTTTTGAACAAGAATATAAGAATGTTTTAATCACCAATGACTATAGTTAGTTAAAAGGAGATGAGAAATTCAGGACAAAAACAGATGGAGATGTTTAAATTTGATAATAGTTTTCAATGACATACTTGTTTAAAAAATGAATAGTTGATGTGTTAAGAGGAATAATAAAATCACTACCAAAGAACATCAAGAAAGAGTAAATTGGTTCTAGAAGTGTTTTGTTGTGCTACACTTAGAAAATGTGTTTTAAGGAAGAACAGAAAATTGACCAGATGAGCATTTTATGACAGAAACCTAACTGTGGATAAAGAAATAACAAGTCACATAATTGAAGTCCTGTTCTGGAAGAAATAATACACTTAACACTTTTCTGAGAAAGTGTAATGATAAGGTGAATATTCAGAGAAAATGACATCTTTGAAAATACCTAGGGATTGCAATCACTAAAGACAAAGGCAGAGAGAATCACATCCAACCACTTATAGCCCTTCAAAGAACTGCAACACCAACAGTTGCCAGTTGGTTCATTTATAGAGGAAAGCCTTTTTATGAGGAAGGGATAGAATTGGAGTTTTGGCCAAAGAATAGACATTTGTCATGTTCTCCAACACTCTTGTGTATGTAGATCTAATGTTTTCAAAGCAGGCATTAGTTATTTCAGCCCACTCGGAAAAAAGAATGAGTTGGCTGCATATATACATCAATTTCTTTCATGTTTAAATGTTTTCATTTTAAATATGAAAATATGAAAATCACACATTAAATATATGAAATATAGAAGACTACTTCTATTTCATGCCAAAAATCAGGACAATTTAGTAAACTAAGAAAAGTATCAGTAACGTTAAAAGATACAGTGTGGCCATAGGTAGATTATATGGAGCTGAATTTTTTAGCTGGATTTTATGTGGTAAGAAAAAAAGTACTCTTGGAATATGTTATTCTCAAGAAAACAGAAAAATGAAACAATAATATTGGAAAAAGTTCAAAAAATTCATGGAAAGAATAAAAATACGTAAAGACATTCTATAATTTTAGCCTGCTTAAGGGGGTGATGAGAAAAATCTCAAAAATATACCATTTGTTTTAAATTAAAAAAGCTATTCTCATGGTTTTTATGAATACACATAATTAACATTTGAATGATGCAAAAGTGTTCATAAAATACTTTTCTACATCCTATCTCATTTAATCCTCACAATAATCCCAAAAGACAGAAATGAAGGACATATTGGCTCAGAGATATTAGTTAGCTTCCTCAAGGTGACAGCAATAAAGGATGGAGTTGAGATTTGAACTCAGGTTTTTTGTTTGATGTGAATTCTGCTTCTTTCAGTCCAATGCTTCTCATGCCCAGTGTTTTTACTTTGTTTATAGATTAGTCAAATTTAGTCAGTGATACTAGACCACCTTCAAATCTTTTCCATGTATTTTTCAACCTATCTCCCATTTTTAAAATGTATGTACTCTGCTTCAGTCACTTTGTTTGCTTTTTATTATCTTATGATGATCCCTGCCACCATTTTAAAATTCATTAATTAGTTGCATCACATGGATTGATTTGCAAATATTGAATCACCCCTGCGGCCCAGGAATAAATCCCATTTGATCTTGATGAATAATTCTTTTAATGTACTGTTGGATTTGATCTGCTAGTATCTTGTTGAGAATTTTTGTATCCATGTTCTTCAGGGATATTGGCCTGTAATTCTCCTTTTTAGTGGAATCTTTGTCCAGTTTTGGAATCAAGGTAATGCTGTCCTTGTAGAATGAGTTTGGAAGTTTCCTTCCATTTCTATCTTTTGGAACAGTTTGAGAAGAATAGGTGTTAACTCTTCTTTAAATGTTTGGTATAATTCCTCCGGGAAGCCATCTGGCCCTGGACTTTTGTTTGTTGGGAAATATTTTTTATTACTGATTCCATTTCTTTGCTGGTTATTTTCTATTTTCTATTTTTTCCTGTGTCAGTTTGGGTAGTTTGTATGTTTTTAGGATTTTATCCGGTTCTTCCAGATTGTCCTTTTTTTGGCATACAATTTTCATAGTATTCTCATATTTGTTTGTATTTCTGTGGCGTTGTTTGTTTCTCTCTTTCATTCATGATTTTATTTATTTGAGTCCTTTCTCTTCTTTTTGATAAGTCTGGCTAGGGGGTTATCAATTTTATTAAGTCTTTCAAAGAACCAGCTCTTAGTTTCATTGATCTGTTCTACTCTTTTTTCGTTTGTTTTTTTTATCATTTATTTCTGCTCTAATCTTTATTTCCCATCTTCTGCTGGCTATAGGCTTTATTTGCTATAGTCAAGACACTATGGTACTGGCACAAAAACAGATGCATAGATCAATACAGCAGAATAGAAAACCCAGAAATGGATCCACAACTATATGGTCAACTAATCTTCTACAAAGCAGGAAAAAAACATCCAATGGAAAAAAGACAGTTTCTTCAATAAATTCTGCTGGAAAAACTGAATAGCAACATGTAGAAAAATGAAACTGGACCACTTTCTTACACCAAACACAAAAATACATTCAAAATGGATGGAAGACCTAAATGTGAGACCGGAAACCATCAAAATTCTAGAAGAGAACACAGGCAGCTACCTCTTTGACCTTGGCCTTAGCAGTTTCTCACTGGACATGCCTCCAGGGACAAGGGAAACACAAGCAAAAATGAACCATTGGGACTTCATCAATATAGAAAGCTTCTGCACAGTGAAGGAAACAACAAAACTAAAAGGCAGCCTGCAGAATGGGAGAAGATATTTGCAAATGACATATCCGATAAAGGGTTAGTATCCAAAATCTATACAGAACTTAGCAAACTCAACATCCCAAAAAAATTATCCAGTTAAGAAATGGGCAGAAGACGTGAATAGACATTTTTCCAAAGAAGATATCCAGATGGCCAACAGACACATGAGAAGATGCTCAACATCACTCATCATCAGGGAAAAAGAAATCAAAACCATGATGAGATACCATGTCACACCTGTCAAAATGGCTAAAATTAACAACATAGGAAACAACAGGTGTTGGTGAGGATGTGGTGAAAGGGGAACTTTTTGCACTGTTGGTGGGAATGCAAACTGGTGGGACTACTCTGGAAAACAGTATGGAGGTTCTTCAAAATGTTAAAAATAGAACCACCCTATGATCCAGCAATTGCACTACTAGATATTTACCCAAAGGATACAGAAATACTTATTCAAAGGGGCATATGGCCCTGATGTTTACAGCAACATTATCAACAATAGCCAAATTATGGAGAGAGTCCAAATGTCCATCAACTGATGTATGGATAAAAAAGAGGTGGTATATATATAATAATTGAGTATTACTCAGCCATCAAGAAGAATGAAATCTTGCCATTTGCAATGACATGGATAGAGCTAGAGTATGTTATGCTAAGTGAAATAAGTCAGTCAGGGAAAGATAAATACCATATGATTTCACTCATATGTGGAATTTAAGAACAAAAACAGATGAAAATAGGGAAGGGGGAAGAAAAAGAGGGAGACAAACCATAAGAGAATCTCAACTATAGAGAACAATCTGAGGGTTGATGGAGGGGAGTTGGGGATGGGCTAAATGGGTGGTGGGTATTAAGGAGGGCACTTGTGTTGAGCACTGGGTGATATCATATGTAAGTGATGAATCACTAAATTCTACTCCTGAAACCAATATTATCCTATATGCTAACTTACTAGAATTTAAATAAAAATTTGAAAAAAATTTATTAGTTACAAAGTTAAAATGGCCTTTAACAGGCCAATGGGATAATCAAGCTTAGTTTTCTTTAGATTCTTCTCCAGGATTACTTGAAGAGAAGGATCATATTTGTATGTTTTTATTGCTCTCCTCTATGTTACATTTCCATATATCCTGCATACAGAACTCCATGGAAACTGGCAATATACTTTAAGTATGGAATAGTCTATTTCTATTTAGAAAAAAGATGGTAAAACTATAGCTGCATATGTCTGCATAAAAAATCCTGTATGGTGACTAACATAACACAATAAAATAAAATAAAATAAAAACATAAAAATAAAAAAAATAAAAATCACCCTTCTTAGGTATATGGTTTGGTGAACTTTGGCAAACGTATGCAGGAAGGTAACCAATACCAATAACAGGATATAGAATGTTACCACAAACACACACAAAAATAAAAAAAAATCTTATTCATAGTTTTAAGATATAACTTTCAAAAATATAAAATCATGACTCATAAAATAGAAAATTTATAAAATGAATTTTATACTCACATGAATCTCTTATAAAATACAAAATTCACATGTATGTGCCCAAGATTTTATTCAACTTATTAATTGATAGGGTAACCATTAAGATGTTAAAACCTGTTCAAAATAGAATTTTAGTATGAATATTTATATTCTCTACCAGGTTACATTTATTTGCATTGGCAAGAATAAGATTCATTTGCATTGTTGTAGGCAAAATAATAATCTAGTTAATAAAAATTCAAAGGTGTACATCCTGTCAGAATCATGTAATACTCAGATATAGTCCACTAAAAAATGCTCAGCACTGAGGAAAGGATGCTCAGTACATTCTCTTAATTATGTCAAGTCTTGAACAATAGTACAAAAACCACTCAACTTTTTATGTTCAAACAGTTGCATTCAGATATTCTAAGGAATGATAGATAGGTACTTGGTCTGTATTAGCAAAACAATAAAACATAGTGTAGGTGCTTTTTCCAGAACAAAAAGGACACCATCACAAATTTCAAGATTAAAGCATTTAAGGAACAGATATTGGTCACAATTTTAAATAATAGCCTTTTTTTTACAAGTTTTAGAAATCTTATCTTTTATACTTAGCCAAAAGTATAGATTTTACATAGGTATACTCTAAGGGAAACAGATTTTATTTTCTTTTTCCTTTTAAAAATTTGCAATAGACCGTACATAGGTGATATGTACTGCCAATAGAGATAGAGCATAAAGAATAGGCTGATTTATGTCATGTTTGCATAACCTTAGTTCCATTATCTCTTATATCTATTATCAGTAATGCCAATTATAAACAGTGAAAAACCTAATTGCGTATATAAATACAAGATAAAAGACATCACTTCTCTGGTTATGTGGAAATAAAAATGGAAAACTATAATTTTTGTTAAATTAGAAACTAAATTAATTGGAGATTAATCTTTTCCCTTTGCCTCATAAAATTTTAGTTTTTAAAAAGGTAATTACTCAGCAACTTGTTTAAAGCTATCATTCGTAAACTGTGTGACAGGTAATATATTTCTCTAGTATTCTTTCCACATTTTAGGAGGTACTTAATTTTGTTTTTGGTTTTTACATTTTTATTTCAGAGGAATGTTATTAACCATAAGTCTGTGATTTATTTTATCATCAGTGCATGATTTTTATTCTCTCCAAATACTAAATAATATGATCATTTCTAGCTCTGCTCACATAAGAGCATATTTATATTACTATTGCTGATGAAACACAATTTAAGAATATTTCAGACCATGTTTCTAAGTTTATACTTAGAGTCAAATTTTATAAATTTATATATGTATATATAAGTATCCATATATCCATATACATATAAATAAGCATATATATTCATATAAGTGTATATATGAAATCAATTGAATCTCACTATTTGTGGTAGGTATGTTCCATAAAGTTGCTGTGAACACTAAATTAGTAAGTACTAAACCATTGCTCTTAGGGGAAAAGCGTGTGTGTGTGTGTGTGTGTGTGTGTGTGTGTGTGAGATACCTCACATAGATCATGATCTTAAATCCTAAAATAACTCATGCTGGTAGATTCTGTTTTCTTGATTTTATAAAGGAGAAAACGGGGTTCAGAAGTGTCCTGGAACTACCCTTGTAACAGTTGCCAGAGTTGAGATTCAAATGCTTATGACTGGCCTAGAGCCAGAGCTTCTTGCTTTATACTATGCTGCCCCTACCCTCTTTTCCTCTGGTCATATCTATATGAAAGCTGAAACAAGGCAGAGGGGTGCCTTGTTGGACCTCAGTTGAGAACATGTGCGTCAAGCAACTCAAATTTTTCAGTTCTGAGCATGTTTGGGAATAACCTGAAAGTACTATGAATGTTGATTTTAGTTTTCCTAATAAATTTTAGCAACTTGGCTAATTCGCAACAATGCAATCCACAAATAATAATTGACTGTATATGTGCAAATTTGACTTATTTAAATTAGGTCCGTGCACCCCAGTGTTTACAGCAGCAATGTCCACAATAGCCAAACTGTGGAAAGAGCCAAGATGTCCATCGACAGATGAATGGATAAAGAAGATGTGGTATATATACACAATGGAATATTATGCAGCCATCAAAAGGAATGAGATCTTGCCATTTGCAACGACGTGGATGGAACTGGAGGGTGTTATGCTTAGTGAAATAAGTCAATCAGAGAAAGACATGCATCATATGACCTCACTGATATGAGGAATTCTTAATCTCAGGAAACAAACTGAGGGCTGCTGGAGTGGTCGGGGGTGGGAGGGATCGGGTGGCTGGGTGATAGACATTGGGGAGGGTATGTGCTACGGTGAGCGCTGTGAATTGTGCAAGACTATTGAATCACAGATCTGTACTTCTGAAACAAATAACGCAACATATTTTAAGAAAAAAGAAAAAGAAGAAGATAGCAGGAGAGGAAGAATGAAGGGGAGTAAGTCAGAGGGGAGACGAACCATGAGAGATGATGGACTCTGAAAAACAAACTGAGGGTTCTCGAGGGGAGGGGGGTGGGGGATGGGTTAGTCTGGTGATGGGTATTAAAGAGGGCACATTCTGCATGGAGCACTGGGTGTTATGCACAAACAATGAATCATGGAACACTACATCAAAAACTAATGATGTAATATATGGTGATTAACATAACAATAAAAAAATTAAAAAAATTATCAGTATTACAAAATGGACATTTTCACACAGACACAATCGCAGTTGGTCCACCTCTATATATTCTGTCTATAATAATAAATGTTCACAACTGTTTTATGAAGCATAAAGAAATCTCAGGGCATCACTCCTGCTTCCATAGACTTGATTTCAGTTCTTTTCTTAATTACACTTCTAAAAAGACATTCATTTGTTAAATCTAGCATCAGAAAAATACACAAGGCACATTTAGTGAATCAGAATTTTAGTTATTTCTTTGCCCTCTCATTAATTTTTAATATAGTATTTGATAGTTCTTATTAAGTTATCTCATTATTTATATAAATTACCAGAATAAAAATAATTGCAAAGCACTTAGAAACATATTAGGTGAAAGTGCTTGCTTCATACAATAATTTTATTTCATAGCATAAAAATGTAGATCTGTTGTAAATGTTATTAAAATCAGGAAAAGGATGTTTTAAGCTTTGCTTTGGATTTCCTGCCACATACGTTTTCTCAGGAATTTCAAAATAAGCAGGTAGATTCTCACATTTCTGTTATAAAATGTATAAAAATCTGGAAAATAAGTACATATATACACATTTTTATATACCCAACAATCCATTATCATTTCCAGGTAAGGGTTTAAAATGTAGGATGGATATTCCATTTTTATTAAAATTCACCACAGTTTTGCCATAGTTCATGTAGAAATAAAAGAAAAAGATCTAATATGTTTAATAGCACATTTCAATCATGTCTATAAAATTAATTTGAAAAATTTATTTCTCCCAAAGCTGATGGATTGTTGAGCTCTGAAATGAGAATAATCTTTTTTTTAGGTATTCTTCCTCTTTTGCCTTATATGTCATTACTTTTTTGGGGGTCTTTTAATTTAGCTTTCAAGATTGTTGGTACTATAGGCCAAAGGTCTAAATTGACAAGAAAATGAATAAAGCAATAAAAAAATGCTAGTTTGTCAACCATGTTAGATCTGTCTAAGAAGATAATTAGAATATCCTAAGTAATGTGACTTTCATTGAAATAATGACCGGCAGATACTAGCACTGCATTTTTAGTAGTGTGTCACAGAATTCCCTTACTTATCATCCCAATAAAAATGATTAAAATAATGCATAAAATATAAATTGCTTTGATAAATTGACAGGAAAGTAAAGGCTTTTTAGAAGCCAAGTCTAAGTAAAAACAAAAACTCTTTAGGGACCACTCATGTGGCTATAGGTTGAGCTGAAGACTAGGCACTGTAAGTACAGAGGTGGATGATTTTGGGGACTGGACCATCTCATCATGTAGATTATTCATTACAATTTTACTCATTGTTGCTTTTGTGCCACCAGTACTTATGTCAACAGTGTGTGTTGTAAATGAAAAGGCAAATAATATATTGGAATTATTACAGAAATAATTTTGAGTACAAGAACTTCTTAAATGTTCTCCTGAGGAGTCCACCAACCATACTATAAGAACCACTCAAAGTATTATTTTATTTTTCTAAAAAATATTGTTAGGGAAACAGACATTTTAAAGATTGAATTTAATTTATTTATTTGAGAGAAAGAAAGTACGAGAGAGAGAGCAATCAGGGAGAGAAGCAGAGGCAGAGGAGAGGGAGGGGGAAAGAATCTCAAGCAGACTCTATGCTGAGCGTGAGCTCAACACAGGACTCAATCCCACAACTCTGAGATCATGACCTGACCTGAAACCAAGAGTCAGTCTCTTAGCCAACTGAGCCACCCAGGTGCCCTAGGGAAACAGACATTTTAAAAATTGATTATAAATTTGGTTATTTCTTATTTTAGTTCTGCCATTATTTTGCTTCATAACTTTGAGGCAATGATATTATTATTTGCATGACTATTTAGAATTTTAGAATTGTTATGTATTTTTGACAAACTTATATTATTATAAAATGTACTTATTTGATTCTAATAATACTTTTTGTCATAATATTTACTTTGCCTGAAGTTAATATAGCTATGCTAAATTTCTGTTAGCATTTGCAAAATGTCCTATGTCAGGAAATAGATAATTCATGGGTCAAAGAAAAAAATCCTAAAGAGCAAATTAAAATATTTTTTACTGGAGTGCCTCGGTGACTCAGTCAGTTGATTGTAACTCTTGGTTCCAGCTCAGGTCATGATCTCAGGGTGGTGGGATCGACCCCCCATGAGGATATGTGCTCAGCACAGACTCTGCTTGAGATTCTCTCTCTCCCTCTCTCTCCACCCCTCCCCCTGCTCACACACACACACTCTAAATAAATAAATAAATAAATAAACAAAATCTTTTTAAGGAAATAAATAAAATATTTTGCACTGTGAAACAATATCAAAATAGCATAGTACCAAGCATGTAATTCATCTGAACAGCACTTTGGAGGAAATTTAAAGCATTAAGTTAATCTATTAGGAACAAATGTAAGGTAAAAATAACTAAAGTAGACGTCAACTTAAGAAGTTAAAAAAAGAATAAATTGAGAACCCAAAAATTGTAAAGAAAGGAAAAAATGAAGCAGAAATATAATAAAATATAAAACATAAATACAGTAGACAATACCAATAAAAGTATTAGTTTTTAAAAGATACTATACTCTGGAAAGTTTGACCACACAGAAAACAAGGATGGTAGAAAAACATTCAAAATGAAAATGTGTAACTAGAGACACAACAGTTTATTTAAAAATATGAGTTATTAAAGATAATTTGCAATAATTTAAAAATGTAGTGTTTAAGAAACATATAAATCATATAAAAATAAATCATAATCCTATAACAAATAATCCTATGTAATTAAATCTTGTGAACATATTTACTATTAATTTAAAATTTTAAAAACTAAAATCTTGCATCCCACTTAGTTTCATTAGAAATGTCTCCCAAATATTCAAAAACAAATAGTGATAATCTTAAGTGCTATTTCTCAGAGAAAGAAAAAGGTCATTTTTGTAATGCTAACATGACCTTGATTACAAGAACCTAACAAGAACATTAGAGGCAAATAAAATACAAGCTAATCTCAGACATGAACCTAGAATCAAAAATTCAGAACAGCATTAGCAAATAAAATTCAGCAGTGTATAAAATGAGTAAAATGTTCTTTAGAAAAAAATGAATCCTCTAGAAAACAGTCTTTAGAAATGATTTGGTATCATATAGTATTCTTGAACGCAGTTATCCTATGGCCCAACAATTCGACTCCTCAATATGTATGCTAAAACCCACCGAATATGGGTGCCATTAAACATGCAAAAATGTTAGACTGACATCATTTGTAGTGACAAAATAAAAAAAGTAAATCACCCAAATCCAATCAGACCCGTCAATACCAGAAAAGATACATGTGCTCTAGTATTTTTTTTTTTAAGATTTTATTTATTTACTTGAGAGAGACTGAGAGAGTAAGAGAGAGAGAGAGAGTGGGCAGGAGGCAGGAAGGGGCAGGAGAGGGAGAAGCAGACTCCCTGCTGAGCAGGGAGCCAGATGCAGGGCAGAATCCCAGGAGCCCGGGATCATGATCTGAGCTGAAGACAGCTGACTGAGCCCCCCAGGGGCCCCTACATGTGATACAATCTTGAAATAAAATACAGCCCCCCAAAAAGAACAATTTTGTTAATTTTATCAACATGTAAACAAAGATTCTCTGGAACACAAAGTTGAGTCAAAAAGCAGTTATGGTATGGTGAGTAACATAACATAATAAAATAAAATAAAATAAAGCAGTTATGGAAGGGTAGATACAGTATAATTTCATTCTGTAAGTTTTGAAAATGTGCAGAACTAACAGTATAATTTTAGAGATACAAACATCTAGTCAATTTAAGGAAAGTAAGACTATAGAAAACACAAAATTCAGAAGAGTAGTTACAGCTAAGCAGAGAAGTTTACACAGACCCAAAAGTCAGGATAGTGTTCTTTTTTTAAACTGAGAGATTTAGTTGATTTTCATGTATTATTATTTTATATACCTTAAATATACTCTATAAATATTTGTGTATACTTAATATTTAATAAGAATAATTTTTTAAAAAGTGCTAGAAGTCCCCAGGCTAATTGTTCATGCTTTATTAACACAGTCATCACAATATGTTATTTATGCAGGACATATTCAAAGATTTATCTTCTCAGTAATGTGTTAAATTAGAACTGTGACATTAGAAACATAGACTAATGCATTGCCATTTCTCCTCTCATTTAGAATTGGGACTATCAGAAGATAAATTAGTTCTGTGGTCTCCTCTTTAGACTTGTGCTAGGTAAAATGAGTTTCTTTTAACAACACACTGTCAGTTACCATCTCGAGTTTAGATTCATGATTATGCCATTTCCTCTAGCTTCTGTAATAATAGCTGAGAGAAAGACACCAGGAATGTTAATGCTTAGACTTAGCCAGATCTAATGGAAGAAAATTTACCACTTTAACTTCTTAGTAACCAGGATTGACTGGCAATTAGCCACCTCTTTCATATCAGTATAAATACAGAGATTAAAATGAAACCAAGTATTCTAAAGGGTCATTTTCCCATTAAAAAATCATTAAAATAAAACAGGCTTACTACCAGAGCTTTAGAAAACATAATACAAAGAAGCAGAAGAAAAAGCCTAGAATATCAATAGCAACATTTTTGGTGCAGTTCCCTTAGTTTTCGTCTTGTAAAAATATTGTGCTATTGGAAATACATTTTCTACTCTGCTTTTTTTTTCCACTTAGAATTTCCTCATGTCATTATTTTTCAAACACATGATTTTGAAGCATTGCATAAACTTTCCTATGCAAATGATTAACGTACTTAATCTCTAACCTATTAAGTGCTGCATGTGACTCTTTTTTGAACAACAATCTTTGATCATGTATTGATTGTTTTTTTGCGTGGCAGAACAAAATATTAATTTAGGAGTGTTCCTAAGTTTTCCATCAACCCTGCTCATGAAAGGAAATTTCAGCTCTTTTCCCTGAATGTATTTCTTTGTTTCTCTTAGACTGCCTCCCTCCCTGCAAGGTCTTTCCTTGTCAGGTCCATTCTTTTTCATTTTGCTGGTAAGAATCAAGGAACCACGGAGGTAATGCAGATGCACTTGGACAAGTCTAGTGGGAGGAGCTTTTCCATGGAGTGTTGAAAAGGGGCAGCTTCACAGAGTAAGGGAGTAAATAGAAAAAAAGGGGGGATTTTTTTTTTAAGAACTGCTAATATGGTGTAAGATAAGTAACTCGATAAGAGTGTTATCAAAGTAAGAGAAATTGCTTTGTTTTGAAGATATCTCTTGGTTGCAGACTTGGTGTTTTTTTGGCTGTGACATTATTCTAAAACTGGACTATGAGGGTCATGGCTTCATAAGCTTCATACATCTAGAAGGAAAAATCACTGTCCTCTTATTACCTGTCAAAATTGCTTTCTCCAAAGGTTAGGTCTATGTATCCTCTTTACCAGCCTTATATAAAAATGCCTTTTGAACTGATTTCATAAAACATTGAAATGGTATCATTTTGCAAAGATGTTGGTAAACTTATAGGTGGAATATGATACCTGGTTATTTAATTTTCATTTCTTCATTAGTGATGTGGGATATTTTCCAGTTTCTTCATACCTTAAATCTCATTTGAGAGTGATTTGGTCATGATCATTGTTGATTCATTGGGCGTAGATAAATTATTTCTTTAATTAATTTGTAAATGTCAGTGCTTTTTTAAGAGTATTATCTCTTAATTTTCATATCTGTTGCAGTAATTTTCCTCATCTTTGTCATTTGATTTTAATGATTTATTTGTTAGTTTTAAATATAGATGTGTTAAATTTTATGTTGTGAAATTAATTGACTTCTTCCTTTATGATTTAATTTCCTTTATGATTTAATTTATTGTTACATTCTCAGAAACTTCTTGTCCATTCTGAGTTTTCAACAACTATATGAATTTTCACCCACAGGTTTTAATGTTTATATTTATTACATTTCTTTTGTCCACTTAGAATTTATTTGGGGACAAGATATGAAGAAAAACTTAATTATTTTCTAAAGTCTTGACCATTTACTCCACTATTAAAAAATTAATTTTTCTACTCATTACTGATGCTGCTTTATTATATATAAAATTCCATAGTATATGGAGTATATGAGGCTACCTGTTCTATGCTATTAATATACTCTCTGGCATAAATTTTATAATTACAAATGTAGCTTGTGTTTTAGTATATAAGAAAATATTTCAGGGCGCCTGGGTGGCTCAGTCGTTAAGCGTCTGCCTTCGGCTCAGGTCATGATCCCGGGGTCTTGGGATCGAGTCCCACATCGGGCTCCCTGCTCGGTGGGAAGCCTGCTTCTCCCTCTCCCACTCCCCCTGCTTGTGTTCCCTCTATCACCGTGTCTCTCTCTGTCAAATAAATAAAATATTAAAAAAAAGAAGATATTTCAATAATAATCTTTCTAAAAATGTCTGCTATCCTCACTGTTTTCCTTTTTCATAATGTTCAGAATCACTTTACCTTGTAAGTTATAAAAACAATCTCTGTTGGAAAGTTGATTAGAACTAGATTAAATCTCTAGATTGATTTGGAAAGTATTCTCTTTCCATTTATCAATATGTTCAATACCTCAATAAAAGTTTAGAATTTAGTTTGTTCATTTGTTCATTCATTCACTCGGTGTATCTTTGTGTATCTTTCTGCTAACTGGCACTGTGATGGGCACCTTAGATTTAATGACATACTGACACTTCTGTATTCTAAGCCCCAGTAATAGATGCCTTGTATTCATGAGGTAATAGAAACAAGATAGAATAAATATTTTTTTTTGCTGATGGTATCAGAAAAACAAATCATTCCATAAACTGAAGACATAAACTAGGTGGCGAGGAAGCTCAAATAGATTTAAAGCTTCAGCTGGACAAATTTATGGAAATATGAATTCATAGCTAATTGTTGCATATTGACAATATAGATTTTAATTTTGGAAAGTTTTAGTCACAAGGTACCTAGAAATCTAAGACAAGGAAACCTTTTATTCTTGAGGATGTGTCTTGAACGTGGCAGGTATTCTATGCATATATATAGGTTTGAACTGATTGTAAATGAAGAAAATAATACATAGGTTACTGTTCTTTTCATGCATAGGAAATTGTCTTTCTCTAGTGTGTTATCTATTTTGTCTCATATAACTGCTTCATTCTGTACAATTTTTTTCTTTTTTTTTTTTTTTTTTTTTTTTTTTTTAAAGATTTTATTTATTTATTTGAGAGAGAGAGAATGAGAGACAGAGAGCATGAGAGGGAAGAGGATCAGAGGGAGAAGCAGACTCCCTGCTGAGCAAGGAGCCCGATGCGGGACTCGATCCCGGGACTCCAGGATCATGACCTGAGCTGAAGGCAGTCGCTTAACCAACTGAGCCACCCAGGCACCCTCTGTACAATTTTTTTCATCCTGCAAAGAAACTAAATCAATATTTTTTTTAAAAGTAAAGAAAAGATATTCACTCACAGAGTAGATTCCACTTTTTATCTTTTGGGTAGAATGATATTATCACCATGTCTAGAGATAATTTTAGCCTTTTTCATAGAATGTAATTTGTTGAAAATGTAGCCTCCAATTGAAATGTTTCTGATTACAATGTACTTGTTTCTATGTAATTTTGGTATCTTCCATTATTTCTGTGAGTATACTCAAAAAACAATTTCTTTAAAGTTTTCATTTCTTTTGAGCTGCTCAATTGATTTTTATAGATTCTTTGGTATCAGAAAGATAAAAATCTCAAATAATTGCTTGCCTTTTCTGGGTTTGCTGAAATTATTTTTATCAGCAATGTCATGGTATCCCATTGTGACTCTATGTTCATTGTTTGTTGCCAAAATAAAGTTCTCATCTCTCATCTCATCTTATAACCTTTTGGTACACTATTATTGTTAATGCAAACAATCATTTAAAATATATTATCTTCTCTGATCACATGAAACATATTTTCCATACACTACTGACAAAGAAATTGAGGAACAGAGAACTTTTTGTCATAGTATTGGAGCAGATCTTCAGCTGAGAATTCCCTGTTACTTTTCTCACTACTAATTTAAGGTTAATGGAAAAATCTCCCTCTGTTAACACCTGCATTTGTCTTTAATTTTCTTCCACATCTTTTTCTCTACAAATTTAATCACTAAATTTTTAGAGAATTGTGTTGTAGAGAGTTCATAAAATGCTTTTCACAAACAAGATGTCAGTTGGTTCTGTGAGATTGGTGGAGCAGGGTGTTACATTTTCTCCTGGATGAAGAAAAGACTAAGAAATTAAGTGACTTCAGTAAATGATTATTTTCCTATTATGCTCAGGGAAACAAAGAAGGGGCTTACTGAGTAAGGACTAGAGTACATGGGGCAAAACTGAGGGCTAGTGAGAGGTCACAATAGGAAGAAAACTCTAGTATATAACATAGTAAAAATGGCTAATGTAATTTGAAATAAATAGTACTTTTTCAATTACGTTATAGAGGAAATAATACCCTGGAACGTAATTTGTTTGCTTCTAGTTTATGATTTTTAGCTTTGGTATTTTTCATTAAACACAGTATTCAAAAGGGCATATTGGTTTAATAAATGTGTTCTTTGAATCAATTTGCATCTTATGGAAGACTTTATAAGTAATTAGCTAGTGAATGAGAAAATCATGGTTGTCTGCTATTCGATGAGGGATAGTAATTGATACATATAATATTTTAAAGAAATAAAAAGCCCAGAAAAGTACAAAGAATAATATGAAAATACCAGTTTTTCTACCATTATTGAATTTAAAACTATTGTTTTTCACATTTATTTCATATTTTGTTAAAACATGTATGAAAGTATTTTAGATAAGGTTGAAATGACCAGTGACACCATCCCCAAATCATCTTTCTTTCTTCTTCCCCCAAAACAACTACTATCAAGATTTTGGTGTATGTGGAACAGTATAATATATAGAGTATTTCCTTATAGGTCTTAACATTTTGCCATTTTGCATAAATAGTATCAGCATTGTACACTATATTCTGCAATATAATTAGTCTCTTTTTTTCTCATCAAATGAATATTTGTTGACTACATATTATGTAAAAAGTACCATTAGATGTGGATGAACAAGTACAAACTCCTGCTCTCAATGCACTTAAATTCTATACAGATGGAGGCAGAGAAAACAAATAAATGAACATATAGTATGTCAAAAGTTGTTAAAAGTTATGGTGGAAAATAAAGCATAACAAAAGAATGGAATATACCAAGTGAAAGTGGGGGAATAGTGTTGCTATTGTAAATACAATAACTTTTTACTGATAAGTTGAAATTTTATCAGATACCTTGAGGAAATAGATGCAGACAAGTGTTAGGATTCCAGGCTGAGGAAATAAAAGATATAAATAAAAAAGCCCTGAGACAGGAACATGCAAGGAGTAATGCTAATGCTGAATGATTTTGAGAGAGAGTGGCACAAGTTGAGAAAAGTGATGTCACAGGGATTGGATTTTACCAAATAACTATATATTGATCATGTAACAGGACACTTCTAAGAAAGAGGGAGTAGTCCCGATGAATCACAGACCTGTACCTCTGAAACAAATAATACATTAAAAGTTAAAAAAAAAAAGAAGATAGTAGAAGGGAAAAACGAAGGGGGGAAATCGGACGGGGAGATGAACCATGATAGACTATGGATTCTGAGAAGCAAACTGAGGGTTTTAGAGGGGAAGGGGGGTGGGGGGATGGGTTAGCCCTGTGATGGGTATTAAGGAGGGCACGTATTGCTTGGAGCACTGGGTGTTATATGCAAACAATGAATCATGGAACACTACATCAAAAACTAATGATGTAATGTATGGTGATTAACATAACAATAAAAAATGAAAAAAGAAAAAAAACTAATGATGTAATGTATGGTGATTAACATAACATAATAGAATAAAATTAATGAAAGGAAAAAGACAAAGAAAGAAAGAAAGAAAGAAAGAAAGAAAGAAAGAAAGAAAGAAAGAAAGAAAGAAAGAAAGAAAGAAAAAGAAAGAAAGAAAAAGAGGGAGTACTATTAATGACTGGGTTGGGACAACAAACATAAAATAGGACTCTGCTGGGCAAAATGGCATTTATAATCCCCCTATGTTGAAAGACTTTACCGCAAGTTGAGATGAAGAAAGCACTGGTTTTGTTCAGAATTGTTATAATCTAACCCTTGATTTAATGAGATCTCTCTGTTATGTTGAGTGGACTGAAGAGGAGACTAGAAGTTGGTAGATGAGTTAAGAGGTTACAGCTAAGATCCTGGCAAAGAAACAAACAAAACAAAACAAAAAACAACAGTGCCTTGTTCTAAAAAGATTGTAAAGGAGGTGAAAGAAGTTGTTCAGTTCTGGATGCTAGATTTACTGACACATTTTCCCATGTTGTTTTTGATTGATGTGTGTGCGCGTGCGTGTACGCATGTGTGTGTGTGTGTGTGTGTGTGTGTGTGTGTGCGTGTGCATGCGAAGTGACTGGTTTTAATTCCAGGCAATAATTCCTGTGGAGTAATGTAATTTTGATTTGTGTATTTTTTTTAAATTTTCGGAATACTAATTCTTCATTGCTCATATAGTCAACTTTTTCTACAAGTCTATTCAAATATTCCAATTTTATGTATGGTTCCTTCATTTGTTCAAAAATTTATGTAAATTAAATGCAATTGAGTTAGTCAAATTTAATAATGATTTACTCTAAGGCTATTTTTTTTCTATCTTTTTAAAGAAATAACCACCTGAAAACAAGATCATATAGATTTATCTTTTAATAGTTTTGCTTCTAAGTCTATACTTCCTTAGCAATTTATTTTTGTTTATAGTGTATTCAGGTATCAGTATATTTTTTTCCTTGTGGCAATTCACTTGTATCAAAAACATTCATTGAATAATTTGAATGTCATACTATATTTTCAAATGTCCATATTAGCATTCATGTATATTTACTGTTTTTTCTCATTGATCTGTTTGTCTCTTTCTGTGTCAATATACCACTCTAAATAAGTTTTGATAACTTGTGAGGCAATTTTCCCTACCTTATTTATTTTTTAGAATTATGTTGGTAGTTTGTGGTGTCATTACTCAAGTACATGAGTTTTAGTATCAGTCTTTCAAATTGTGTTAAAAAATCTAGGATTTTCACTGACATTATATGGAATTTATAGATTTATTATTGGAAAATTTGGCTTTTAAAAATACTGTGTTTAGGGACACTGGGTGGTTCAGTTGGTTGTGTCTGACTCTTGTTTTTGGCTCAAGTCATGATCTCAGGGTCAAGAGATTAAGCCCCGTGTCAGGCTCCACACTCAATGTGGAGTCTGCTTGAGATTCTCTCTCCCACTTCCTCTGCCCCTCCAGCTGGTGTGTGCTCTCTCTCTCTAAAATAAATAAGTAAATCTTTAAAAAAATACTGAGTTTATTATACTTTGTCTATAAACATAACATATCTCTACATCTTTTGTATTTTTCATTAGCAATTTGTAATTTCCTACATTTTTGTACGTTTCTTGCTCTTTCTTCTTATATATCTTTCAATTTTATTACTGTTATGGACAGTATTTTTTTCTATTACTTTATTTATGACTAGTAATGGTATTATTTTTTGCTTATTTGAGGATATGTAGAACTGCTTATTTGAGGATATGTAGAACTGTTCTGCATGGAACACTATTAGAGGTTATCCAGTGAAATACTAATTAAAGCCTTGCATACTATAGTGATTAAGAATATGGGTACTGAAGTCAGATCAACTGTGTTCACATCTTAACTCTGCCACTTATTAGCTTTTGGGCCTTGGGCAAGAAACTGGTTACTTAACCATAGTTTATGCCTCAGCTTCTTTTATCTATCTATAAATGGGGCTCGTAGGATTATTTTGTGGAGGAAGCAAATTAATATATGCGAAACCCATAGTACATTGCCTTACAGATCAATGTCATTTAAGTAATAGCTATTATGATTGTTATAATTATTATTTTCATGGGTTGTCAAAGATTATAAATGCAAATTTTTGCTTCATTTTCTCTCATGACCTTAGGAAATGTAAATTCTCTTTTCAGTGTAATGATGAGGTGTGGGAGAAACCAGAACATATAAATATATTTTAAATGGTCATGGATGATGGAATATAAACATTAAGAAAGTCACCTGAAAATATTGAATAAAACCTTCAAAAATCATTTAAAACCACTGGAGTATTTAAGTCTACAGAAATTATGATGCCCATTCTTTGCATTCTCAATTAGGTAATTTAAAATCATGTGTTACCTTTGATTTTTTTTCTCTCTATAATAATCTAATCAATGTTGTATTGGTTCTTCCTTGAAATGTCTACTTAACATTTTCCCTTCTTCAATATTTCCACTATCACCAGGCTCTCACTGTCTCTTGCATGGATGATTATAAGAGCCTTTTATTTCCCTGCCTCTGGTCCTTTGTCTTGCCAAATTTAGACTTTTAACTCATACAATCAAGCTTATATTCACTATTTCTTAAAATTCCCTTTATGTTATTATTGTTACATACCTAAATTATAGATTTGGTCATGTCACTGACCAGAGGAGAAAGCTTTGATGAGCTTCCATTTCTTCCAGTCCCAAATCCAAACTTCCTGGTGCCATTCTACTTGTACAGTCTCCACCATGACCTCTGTGACCTTAATTTTCATCTCTGTTTGCTGCTTTCCTCAGTCATTGAAATTTCATGTAGCTGTATCTTTGACCATGACATTATATCTGGGTTGACTCTTGCACTTTTTCACCTCTATTCAAGTCCACTTTACCACTTAAACTGCTCAACTAGAATAATTTAACTTTTATGATTTAGGTTATATGTAATTTCCTGTCAATTTTTCCCTCCCTTGCCATAATTATTCTGTCCCTCCTCTGTATTCAATGAAATCCTCACATTATATAAACTGCATAAATTATATATGTAATTTTCCACAGAAACCCAGAATCACCAATCAGTATGTAGGCTGTTAATTTCTGATTACTATTTTATAAATATTTAAAATACTTTAAATCAATTTTAACTTTTAAATAAGTTTTAAAATTAATATATTAATCATTTACATATGACATATATGTCCAACATAAAATAATTAGTATGGGATGTTTTTCAAAGTATTTGATTATTTAACAGGTATATATTTCTGAGTCTAGACCTAACACTAGATTCCTATCTCATGACATATAAAAAAATAGACTATTATCTTATCAAGACCCAAAATTTATCTGGTTTTTTGTCTTTCCTGGGCTGCTAAAACTGTTATCACATTATTACTTCAGTAGTCTCACTATGATTGTTAAATTTGTGCTAAAACTTTCCTTGAGAGATCAAAGTGTTTCTAATATTTTGAAAATATTAAACAAAGTATTTCTGAATTTCAAGAAAATTTTAAGGCATATATCCTTAATTAACACATCTCTTCATATTCCTCTGTTTCAATTTCTTCAATATTGCTAAAACGTAGGGTCATATCTGTTAGATACCTGCTGAATTTGCACAGCCACATGAACAAATCTACAATTGATCCACATGCCCCTTTATTCTGAAGACACACCTTGTTAAAATGGAACAAATTAAAAAAAAATGAACAGACCTAACCTTTTGGTTCCAAATCTAATTTACTGTGATAAGTCTAGATCCAACTTGACTCTAATCCTTGTAAGAGGGTTAGTGGTAGCTCCTGAGAACTCATCATTAGGAGTAGGACTTAACAAATAAGATTTCCTAGTCAGTTTCTATGACATCTGCTTTCATTGCTTGCATGTTCATTTGGTGCTAAACACATCCCTTATACTGAGGTACCTTTATTATGAGAAAGAGGAAATTTCTTTTTGAATAAAAATATCTAAAAGTTATGGCATACAAGCAAGTAGAATTAAAAGCATTATCATCTTGCATATCATTCTGTTACTGGGTCACTCGGTTCTTGTCCCAGATGTACCAAAGAATTGGGAAACCCAAGACCAGGAAGGGGAGATAGAGTTTATTGAGTAGATAGGTATAATATACTTTCAAGAGTGAAAGTGGGCCACTGCCAGAGCAAAAGTGGCAATGGCCTCAAGAAGCTCTAGCTGCATCCTTTTAAGCCTGCTTCCTGCATATGTATATTTGGCTTGGATTGACAGCTGGTGGTTATATAACATTTTGGCTTCTGAGCATGTGCTTACCCATGATGCATTCTGTCATTATTGTTCGTTCTTTCTTTCTTTCTTTCTTTCTTTCTTTCTTTCTTTCTTTCTTTCTTTCTTTTTTTCTTTCGTTCTTTCTTTCTTTTCTTTCTTTCTTTCTTTTTCTTTCTTTTTTAAGATTTTATTTATTTATTTAACAGAGAAAGAGAGAGAGAGTGTGTAGAAGCAGGGGGAGCTGCAAACAGAGGGAGAGGGAGAGGGAGAAGCAGGCTCCCTGCTGAGCAGGAAACCAGATGTGAGACTCAATCCCAGGACGCTGGGATCATGACCCTAGCCGAAGGCAGATGCCCAACCAACTGAGCCACCCAGGTGCCCCTATTATTGTATTTATTTATGTATTGTATATTTATGAGTTTCTAATTAGCTTTTGGGGTGACCTTAAGGGCAAGTTACACTTTTGTGTTCATGCTCAGGTCTTGGAAGTTCCCTTGTGGCTTCTGAGCCAGCTCTGCAGCTAGGCCTTTCCTCTTCTATTAGCCTTTAGAGGTGGCTCTGAAGGTGTGGCTGTTAACTCTGGGTGGGTGGGGGGGGGGGAGGCGGCTCCGAGGGTGTGGCCAGCACCTTCTTTATCCCTCCTCGCTCATGTCTAACTGCCTAACAATTCTAGCTGGAATTACTGGCTTTCCTTTATAAATAAATCTTATTTTTCAAAAATTTCTATTATTTCTTCGAAAAAGAAGTGTCTTGTTTAAATATTACCTCGAAGAGGTTTTTAAGAGCTCAAAGTTCCTTATTTCTTGGAGTATGTCTATTTCACTATTTAAATTAGTTTTAAGATAGCATATTTATTGGCACTTGAGAAGGTCAATACAATAATATTCTTTTATTATTTACTTAAGTTCTTAACAAATTGATAGATAGACCCATAGGTGGTGGTGGTGGAGGGAAAGTCAGTTTTGTTGTTTCAGAAATGTTGAGGAACTGGCCACATGTGTGACCATGCTTCCTAATGCTGAACCACATATACAGACAGACTGATACAAAGCAGGGCTGGACAAATCCCAGGCCTTCCAGGCAAGGGCAAAGCCTTTTCCACTGAATATTTTCTATACCTTGGAGCACACCAAAGAAAATGCTGTCCATGGGCAGGCATATAGTGAAGGGATTAAAAAAAAAGAGGAGGGAGAGAAGACTAGTTAAGCCTGGCATTCCCACAGTCCATTCCCAAATTTATGCAAGCAAAAATGTATTTCTCCCCTTTGAAGAATTGAATTGTGGGGTAGAGAAATGATAAGAGAGTTAAACTAATTGATGTTTCTCTATGCTGAAAGAAAGTCAGGAGAAAGGAGTTTCACTCCAACAGTATGTATCTCATTCAATTTGTAATGTGAATGGGAAGCAGTAAAACTTGTTGAACGAGGCCAAATTTTACGGCCCAGGCTGTAGATGGGCTTTGGTTCCTCCTGGCCCTCGCCTTCAAAACATGGCATCCTCAGGGCTGGTCATCAAAGCCAAAATAGACTCATTAATCTAACTGTTGCTTACAACCAGCAGATTCCCTTAGCAATTTCATCTCAAATTCTACCTGAGTCATAATTTGGTCAAATATATTCTTGGTGACTTTGGAGAATGATATCATCAGCTTATGCATTTAAATGCCTCACCAAAGTATGATATTTGAAACATTGTCTTACTGAACTCTTGTTCCCAAGAATTTCAATGTCTAAAGAGTTGGAGTTTTAGCTGAGCAACTTATGATAAATGAAAATTAGGAAACAGATCATCTAATACCTGTATTCAGCTATTATTAAATTGATTACCCTCAGATGCCACGCTTTTCTCAATAGCTATGCTCTCTGAGCTTCCTTTCATGTCTTTTGATAGGTAGATAGATAGATAATTGATTGAAAGATAGATATACAGATATTCTAGTCATATATAGATATTATAGTTTATACCCTTTAGGATTTTTTTGGAAGGACCCAAAGGGGTAACAATGTTACTACATAGCCTGTAATCTGCATCTTTTTTTTAAATTTCTTTAGAATAAAAGGATGAAAGAAAAGAAAAGAAAAACCTACCCCCCAATGGAGCTGACTTTTCAGACAAATGTGGGTTAAATGGAAGAAAAAGTGCAGCGAGTACATTATCTGCTTAAAATCTCCCACGAGTGCCTGTTGTTTCAATGGTGTGTTGTGCTGTGGAATTTCATTCCTTCTGAGCACACCTTTCTCTGTGGATTTTTTGTTAGCAACTCACTGGGCAGATGCCACTGTGAAAATAATTACTGACACAACATAAAACCCATAAACACTATTCAGGCGGGAGAGGTTTTGAGCACATTAGGGCTGGGAATAAAGGAGCTATACAGGCATGGGCTGGGGGACTTTTCAAAGGAAAAAGAGATCATTTGATTGACTCTCCTGTTTGCTGGGCTTATCATTGGGAAATATGCTGAACATTCCACACCTCCAAACTTTCACAAATGAGACCTGCTTGTTTTTCTATAGTATAGATTTCAAACTTTGTTTTGCATTTGCTACTTTCCTTCCTGTTTGCTTACTATTGTTTCAAGATGATACACATAACTTTTAAAACAGTGGCTATTTAATTTTCTGTGGAGGCTGAGCTATTGCACGGTCTTAAGAACAATGGAGTTTTTCAAAGTACTTTCCTTTTCTTAGAAAGTCATTGCCCCATTAGTATACAGATTATTATTCTAAGTCCAATTTATGAGAGTGTTGCCATGTGCAATTTATAGTATTCTGCAGCACATTAAATAATACTTCTTAATATCACTGATAAATTGCTTAAATATCTTTGCACATTATATGGTCTCTCTATGGAACCACTCACTTAGAAATAGCAGTTCAAATATATGTGTGGTTGCACAGAAAGTGAATAATGCAGCATCTCAATTTATAGTTTTAACAAGTGTCTGATTTTCCCTGTTCTAAGAGTCCATTATTCTAGCTCATTGCTTGGTAGTATTTTTTTCTTCTTCTTTATTGTCTTATTCTCCCTTAAGGAGATCATTTATAGTGACATAGAAACACTTACCACTTGCTTTTAATCTTATGGAATGGATGGCTTTCAGTTTCTGGTAAAACTTAAAGCTTTATATAAAATGAAATAAAGTGAATTCTTTTTTAAAAAATTCATGTAGTCCTACTTTCAATAATTACCCTTTTAAGGGGGTGGCAGTAATTGAAAACAGATTAAGTATGTTTATTATGCTTAATCTTAAATCTTTTCTAACCACTTTCTAATTCATTTTTTAAAAAGATTTATTTGTTTATTTTAGAGAGAGAGAGAGCAGGGGGAGGGACAGAGGGAAAGAGAGAGAGCAGCTCAGGTGGACTTCCCGCTGGGAGTGGGCCTTGATCTCGTGACCCTGAGATCATGATCTGAGCTGAAACCAAGAGCTAGAGGCTTGACTGACTAAATAACCCAGGCACCTCTTTGATACATTTTTTACATAGGCAAAAGTTTGGATGGAAAAGAAAATTTGGACTGCCATCACAGCAGTCCTCTTTAGCCAATTTGAAAGGATAAACAGAAAAAATTAAAATATTTAGGGAAAAGCTTTGATCCACTTGAGTCAGATCCAGTGAACCACTGGTGTCTTGTAAGGAACGAACTTTCTTTAGAAAATGTTTATATCTAATTCCATTAAAAATTCTTAAGACTCACAAATTTCATTTTTAATAATTTCTTAGTTAAGAAATCTTAGTTATTTCAGGTTATTAGGAAATATTAGGTAAAATGTTATTATAGTAGCATATTTTGTCTATTATTACTTTGTTCCTCAGTTTATGTTGTTATTAAGATTTCCATGTGATGGTATGTATAAAAAGAGGTTTTATCCATTCTATATTTAAGAAGGAAACAACAGAAAACAATAGAAATTTAGATTTAGAATTTAGAATAGTTAATAGGATTTTTTCCCTGATTCTTTAATGGCACTGTTTATATCTCTGAGCAAGCTACTTACCTTCTGTGCACTTGAAAAGCAAAATTATTTGGTCCAAGGTAGATTTCTCATGTTTTGTGTGTGGGTGTCTCTGTGTGTTTTTAATTTTATAAAACAGAAAGCAGATTTCACAAATTGCTGAATCCTTTTATAAGTCAAATATCTGTGAAGGTCAAGTTGTAAGCTATTTAAAACTGACTCTTTAGTTTCATTATATCTGTGAGGCTCCCAGAAAATTTGGGACCTTAATGATAGTATCTCTTCATCATAATTTCACAATGTAATTGATTAGGCCAGAATTTCTGAATGGGTACAGACTGAACATTTCTGAAATGGTCCTTTATTTTGTAGAAAGTGCCTGATGTTAATATATTTGATTGAGAAAGAATTCCAATAGCTTCACATCAACTCTGTGTAAATAAAGAGAAAGGAGAATGACAATTTAACAGCTCTGGGTAGATTCAGTCAAAGAACTCATGAAGTGCCTTAAAGTGCCACTTCAATTATTAATAAAAAATCTGGACTAGAAGTGATAGATATGAACTAAACTCTAGAAGACAAAAGAAGCAGAGGAAAGTCAGAAGGCAATTCTACTAGGTGAAAGCGAACCATTTGCCTGTCCATTATATAAATTACATCACCAGATTTATTTGATGCTTGCATGGTTCCAAAATACCTGTGGAGATCAGGTTTCTAATCTATGCCAAGTAAGTCAGAATAGCTTTTTGATAGAGGAGTTACTATATGCCTTATCAATTTGTCCTTTTGGGACCCTTTCATGGAAAAGCAAATTTGAGACATGATTTTTAATTCAATTTAAAATATTTTGCCCCTGAATTATTTCCAAAACTAAGATACTTTGGTCTTAGTATCCTAAGTTATATTATCACTTTTTTTTTGAATGTCAGAGGCATGTTAAAAGCTGATAAATACTCCAATATGCTTTGACATTTTTCTCATTGTTCTGTAGTTTAGATTTTTGCAGCTATTTGTGTGAACACCGCTAGTTAGCATTAATTGTTAATATATATATTTTTGTTTTTGTAAAAGCTAAGGAATAGGACATTTTTATTTAGTGGACGAGATATCAGGAAATCGAAGGTCATCAGTACCAGGGCTCCAACAGCAAAGAGCAAAACCAGTAAAAAATTCTATATCAGCAAAATTTTATAAGAAAGCGGTGCATAAATTTATAAACTCCTCTAAACTGCAAATTAATGACCTACATATATTTAATTCTATGATTATATTGTTTATACTGTGATTCTGCAATTTTTTGTTGAGGAATCTCATTTGTTGAAGATAAATGCAAAACTTTCAAAACTTTGTCTTTAGTAATTGATACAACTGTGCTTTGAGAATTTACCTTTATTTTGGCATAGTGAGCTTTGTTAGCAATAATTCAGAACATTACCATGACTTTTCTGGTACTTTCAGTTATTAAAACAGTTTAGTACAGATAATATTTTAATTTTGTTTTGGATGCAATGCCTCCTCATCTTGCTGCCATTACTAGTACAATGGTATTGCTAAACTTCTTTCTATGCAACTTGGCCTATGATGTGGAGATAACATGGCAGAATTCTTTTTAGAGTTTCCCCTCCTTGTTTCTTGCACTTGCCTGTCTGATGTTGTAGCAGGGAAGGGGAAACAGCCCTTGTTAAGCTCTCCGTCCTTTCTTGTCATTGCAATTGCTGTTTCCTTACATGAACATCATATGTATATGGTGAGAGGTTGTTTGGTTCTGAATCTTTATTTATCTTTAGATAACAAATCATGTTGTGTATGTTTATGTGTGTATTTAAATTGATTACTTAGTTGCATGTATATTTTATTTTCAATAGTATATGTAAAGTCCTTGACCCTAACAACCATCTATTTCACTTCCTTATATGCTCCTATTCCCTGGTATAAGGCTGGGCATGTAAAAATGAAATGAATGATAGGTTAACAACTACTTTCTAAACCACTATTAAAACAATGATTAAGTGGTTAAATTGATTGTGATGCTTATTGATGCTTATTCAGATTTCCTGTGTGTATAATTATCTGACTACTGTGCATACTTTGTAAAGATATGATCTATATAGACATGCTAACATAGTCATCATTTTTTACTGTGGTTATATTCAATGTGACATGACAATTTTATTTCCTTTAACTCATCTCCATCGGCTCTTAGGGTTGATAATAATGTACATACACATTATATTTTTCAGTTTACTTTGGTGGAATGTCCTAGAAATCTTCCTCTGACTTTCCAGACAAATCTCTTCACTTCTCTATTCTGCACCAATCATTCTGGAAACTGACCCATAGAAAAGATCAAATGGCTCCTTTGACTTCCAACTTCTGATTCAGATCAATAGAAGGCTTTGGCAGGAGATCTTGAAGGTAGGATTACTGTGAGGTCAGGGTTTATATTGACCTAATCCTTTTTTGTTAGATAAGTTTAGGTTGGCTGTATTTCTGTATTGACATCTACAGCTTCTCTCAAGGATAATTCTTTCTCTTGTTCTGTAAGTAATCTTTCTTCCACTTCCAGGTCTAGGGTGGCAAGAGCTCCCCTTCTGTTACTAATCTTGGTATACTGCACCATTCCTTGTTGCTTTTCCTAAACAATGTTCATACTTTGCTAAATGCTCCCTTTATTAAGTTCTCCTAAAATCATCTGATTTGAGTGTACCATCTGTTTCCTACTCATAACCTGACTTCTATGAAGGATGGCGACATTTATGAATCCTACTACTTAACTTTGATCACATTTCATCTCCCAGATGACTTAGATGCTTATTATCACTAGTAGAGAAATGTCTAGGATTAGATCTTTGAAAATGAGTTTCTCTAGCAGAGCCTTTCCACTTGTGGTTAAGATGGAGCAGTAGGGTCTGGGTTTATCCTCTTGTATGAAACAACGAAAGAAAAAGAAGAAAGAAAGAAAGAAAGAAAGAAAGAAAAAAGAAAGAAAGAAAGAAAGAAAGAAAGAAAGAAAGAAAGAAAGAAAGAAAGAAAGAAAGGAAGAAAGAAAGGAAGAAAGAAAGGAAGAAAGAAAGAAAGAAAGAAAGAAAGAAAGAAAGAAAGAAAGAAAGAAAGAAAGAAAAGAAAGAAGGAAGGAAGGAGGGAAGGAAGGAAGGAAGGAAGAAAAGAAAAAGAAAGAGAGAAAGAAAGAAAAAAGAAAGAAAGAAAGAGAGGAAAGAAAGAAGGAAGGAAGGAAGGAAGGAAGGAAGGAAGGAAAGAAAAGAAAGAGAGAAAGAGAGAAAGGAAGAGAGAGAGAAGAAAAGAAAATTAAAAAAAAAAAGAAAAGAAAAAATGTTTTACAGACTTTGAAAAGCAACAAAGAAAAACAATTCCCGAGTAAAGGGATTCAAACAAAGAGAGCCCTAAAATTTTTGTCCTTTCATTTTTGAAGTTTCCAGGTGGCAGAAGAGAGAGTGAAACCCAACAGAGCCAGTGGTGTTCCTGAGTTGAGGAGACAGAGCTAAGAATTCAGGAAGGCCTAAGTGGTTAGAGTTTTCAAGGCAGAACAATGGGAGGAAAGAGCTATACAGAGTGAGTTCTACAGATATGTAGGGGGTTCCCTAAGTCTTTAAATGGGTACTAGTTGGTGAATGGATATGAGGAATGATGTGAGAAAGGGGAAAGAACCACCCAGGGAAAGGAATACACAGACAGAATAACTTCAGTCCTTACACAGGATCAGAGCTCTTTCGTATTCTCACCAACCAAAGTGGAAAAATTTTCATTATAAATGGGCTGGGGTTAGAGTACTCATAGGGTATTACATCAGTGGTAGAGCAAAATTAGCTCTAGACTAATGACTATTCTGGTTCTAACAAAGCTTAAAAGTAAGCCTCAAAAGGCTGAAACTATTTCCAAGAAATGTAACAGAATTCCAGAAGGAGACTCAAGAATTAAAGGAATATAAAAATCTCTATCAAGGCAAAATTCATAATGTGTGATATCCAATAAAAGATTATCAGTCATGCAAAGAAACAGAACAATGTGATCCATAATGAGGAAGAAAATTAGTCCAAAAAAAACTCCAACAGATCCAAAAATGGCATTGATATTATAATTTATAGACAAAGATATCAAAAGTTATTATAACTGTTAATAATAAATGTAGGAATGTTCCTCAAACATCTTGGGTTCAAATCTTAATATCTGAAACCTTGGGCAAATTTCTTAACTTTTTTATAGTTTAGTATTCCTCGTGTGTAAAATAAGAATAATACTATGCCCTACCTCAAAGCGTTATTGTAAGGAATAAATGGGAATATACAGAAAGCTCATAAAAATGTGGCTCGCATATATTTTTTAAAACCCATTAAATTTTAGCTATATTTGTGGTCTTAAGAAACTCAGGTTATCAAGGAAGGTTGCAGGGACCTCGGTGAGGCATTTCTGCAAAGTTAGGAATAAATGACCTTTGAAACAATTCCTTATTTTGCCCAAATTATTTTGTCTGAGTGGTCTCATAATACCCCTAATCATAATATTTTTTTCTTGACTACTTCTTATTGAATGAGAAAAATGATAGAAGAGGCAAGATTCTGACTACTATCTAGGTCACCTCTTTATTATTCAGAAAAACCCAAATCTGGATTGACTTGAAAATTATGTCTTTAATAATATGGAAAGGGATTATTCACAGTTGTCTTTTACAAAGACATTTTCTTTCCTCCTGATGGTCTCTAAGAAACAATTTTCAAAATTTGGCATCATTAAATCCTTTATTGGTGACCTGCTGTCTGATGCTTGGAAAAAAATTGACACAAATATTAAACAGAAGGCAGAGATGAAATGAATCTCAAATTCATAGCTTAATCCTTTTGATGGTTGTTGTAAATGCTTAATAATAATATTGATTTACTGAGTTATTCAATAGTGAACTGTTGAATACTGAATTATTCATTGAATAGCTACTATATCAATAATCATTATGTGAGGAACTGTTCTAAGTTGTACTCTTGTCAGGTTTCTTTTCTCATTGTTTCTGTCTTCTGTCCTTAACCTGATGGTTGTTTGATCCCATCCAAACTTTACAAATCTTTTATGTTCAGTTCAACTCCCGTCTTCTCAACCAAGTCATCAATAATGATGAAGTCCTCTTATGAACTTCTAGCCCTTATTGTCTCAATCTGTCATTTCAAAATAATTATATACAGTTGTCTGATGCTTTTTCTAGTATTTAAATTTTGATATGCATATTCTGACTGTATGAATTAAGTTCTGTAGTGGCAAGGTTTTTTTTTTTTATTAGTGCAGTACTCATCAAAGTGTTGAATTAATAATTAATATCTTTCCTAATGATGGTCTCTTGGACAAATTCTACTCTGATTTCACTTCATAAAATGCACTGAATCACATACTTGCATTCTTATAGCATCTCCTGGACATCCTAAAAAATTTAACAAATTCTGCTTTGAGAACATTTTATGTTCTGAAGTGTATACACTCTCTCTTCTTTGTGATTCTGGGTGTCTAAAATTATAATGCACTTTACTTCTCCATAACTGACTTTAAACCTGGATGTGATAACATGCCGATCTGGTCCAATTTTGAATGCTATTTGCAATCTGGATAATTGCATGCCCTTTGGAATGTACTTGATCATACGTCTAACTAAATTTCTCATGAAAGTTAAAACTTTTCCACAAAAAGAGAGAGAATATGCCTCAAACTCTTTGAGGATTTGTGTTTGGCATGTCCTTTGCAAGTCCCTTACTCAGAAGGAATATATATGAGATGGATTGCTGCCTTTATCAGACTCCAAACCGTTTTAATCCATAAAATAAGAAATAAAGTTTGTCCATATGAGAGAAGCACTATAGTTTGTGGGCTAGATGAGGTGGACTCTTGGTTATAAGCATTTCAGAGTACAAATGTTCACTCTGTTCTTTACTCTTTCACTTAAGAAACATACCAATCCAGGGACATAGATGCATGAATCAAAAAGAACAACCTGGGGTTTATTTAAATTCATTAAAGAGGTTAATTATTTTAAAATTTTGGTATCTGAACTCTTGTTAATGTGAGTACCTTCAGGTTTTACTCTAAAGGCTTTTTACTGACTCCAGAGGTCTGAGGCAAGGCAAGCCAGAAGGGCTAGAGATGTTAACTACTAATGACCCCCACCCACCAGCTGCCCACAAATGACAAATGGGAATTGGTATGTAAATACTCTAGCTCTCTCTTTCCTCCCACTGTAAAACTCTAGGACATATTTCTCACCCTCTGCCAAAAAGTACGAGGCCAGATTGAATTCTACTTGTCCACAGTGTTAACCTGCTCATGAAACACCCTCTATTGGCTTTCTTCCTTTCCTTGCCTCACTTCCCCACTCTCCTGGGATTATCACCTCAATAAACCACTTGCACAGAAATCCTAATCTCATAGTCAAGCTTCTGGGAGAACACAATATAAGCCAGACACCAGAAATGATTATCTTTTCTTTGCATAAACTGTTCTCAAAGCTGAGCACACTTGAGATCTTGCAGGGAAATGATGAAAGAATAGCTAGAATTGTTAGCCCCTCACTGAAAAGGCAAACTGTAAATCAAGATTGTTGTCTTTCTCAGGAGTCTGTCTTCATTGTGTTTCACTATTAAAAATGTTTTAAAAAGATAGAGAAAATTAGTATGCTGAATCATTACATTTCATGCTCTAAATATATTGTCTAGTTGTCATCAATATTTGTTTAGCACCATAGTAATAGACAATGTCATCCATAAGCATTTATGTCTGGCAACTTGATTTTCATAGGTTTATTGCTTAGACAAACTGACTTTGATATTTTTCACTGAGCCTGTCAGTATAAACAAACTGCTTTTAGATTTAATATTTTATTTGATTCCTCAGAAGACAGTTATATTGATATTTTAATCTAAGGTGCTTTTTTCATTTTGGAATACTGAATTTATACTATCCGAGGTTTGTGAAGGAAATTTAGGTTGATTTATTGTTCTTCTGAAATGTAAGAGATGCCATTTGGTTCTCTGACTAGACAATATGAATAAAAACATCACTTGGATTCCATTCTGAGTTTTTCACTGATTTATAAGTCTAAGTGCAATCTAATTAAGTTTTATATCTCTCAGTTTCTCTATATGCCAAGTGGAGAATACTACTTACACTCCATTTTTTAATATCAATATATGATTAAAAGATTCATGAGATGATTTGTCAGAGAATAATGTCTAATATGATTGGTCTACTTAACCGACCAACAGTTTAACTAAATTTTAATTTTGCCTTTGATTTCCATCCCTAAAATTCTGATAAGAGAGAGACAAATGAATGATACGGATGACATTATATCACTAGGGTGTGGTGGGGTAGGGAGCTTTATGAAGTTTGGCTTCATATAGTTCTCATTGCTATTATACCCAAGATACCTGAGGTGCCCAGCCCTGCTGGGTACTGCTCCAATTAGCCGCCTCTTCCTCAATTTTTTTTTTCAGGACTACTAGTTTCACCTCTGCTAACATTTTGGCCACTGACATTAAAGTGGCAGCTGCTTCTATATTGTCATAATAAGCAGAGACATTGCTCAACTCCAAGGGGCACCTTGGATATATTATATATTATATATTATATATTATATATTATATATTATATATTATGTAGTTAGGAACCCCTGTCATTGAGCTACACTGACTGCAGTGCAAAAAGCAGTCTCTTCTAGGTACTGGGACTGACTGCTCATTCACCTCTCCTTCCACAGCTCTCTTAAGAGTTGTGAATGCTGTTAATAAGTAATTCTAAAGGCTAGCAAGAATTGAGTATTTCCCATATGCCAACCACTGTGCTCACCATGTTTCCTGCACTCCCTTATGTAATCGTCAAAACAATTCTGAGAAGTGTTATTTTATGTCCATTTGATAAATGAATTGAGGCACATACCTGAAGCTTAATATATAGCTGCCCCGCCCTTAAGTTCCTTAGATTTAGAAGGAGATGGGCATAGTTTAAATCCTGTTTTTGCCACTTACCAGTTCAGTAGCCAAAAGCAATTTTCATAATCACTCTAAATCCCATTTGCCACTTCTGAAGCATGGGTCTAATAGTAGCTGCCCTGCATAGCTTAGGAGAGTTTGGTGAGTTCACATGAACAAATCATAACTAGATGACATGTTGTGTAGAAAATAAATTGTAATTTTATATTTATTATTCACACATTTTAGTTAAAGGAACATAGCTGTATTTCTTTCTCACTCAGAATCTCCAAAAATAGAAAAGAAAATCTCAATGCATTATACCCAATGACAATTTCAGTTTCATGGATTGAATAGTCAAGAAATTCACCTGCCTCCTTTTTGTCTCTTTCTTCTACTTCTTCCACATACACACTAAACCAATCATATTGACTTTTTAAATAACCAGGACTAAGATATTAAATCTCAGGCTAACAAGGTCTTGGAAAGTCCCCAGGTTTATGGAGGAGCAAAAGCAATTGCTTTCATTTCAGTCAATTCCCTACAACAGAGAAGTTTGTTGGGAAATGTAATTTTGACTATTAAGAGAAAAACCTGGTGAATATTTTTTTGTCTTTCAGAATTTTTTTTTAAATAAAACAGACTTTAAAGAGCATGCCTGAGAAAAAGAGTTCATAAAATTTATTTTGAACAGACTTCCACAGAGGGCAAGTATTTTCATATAAATGGAAAAGAGATGGGTCCTTGAAAAAAATTTCTATGGAGGTTCATTCCCTTTCAAGTTAAGTGAGGAGAGTGATTGTGTCTGCTGATTATTTTTATGTGTTAACTTGTTTAGGCCAGGGTATTCAGATATTTAGTCAAATACCAGTCTAGATGTTAGTGTATTTTTTAGATGAGGTAACAATTAAATCAGCAGACTGAGTAAAGCAGATTACCCTCCATAATGAGGGTGGGCCTCATCTAGTTAGTGACAGTCTGAAGAGAAAAAAGACATGTCCCACATGAGAGAGAGAATTCTGCTTTCAGCCTGCCTGCATACCTGAGCAGCAACATTAACCGTTCTCTGAATCTCCAGCCTGTTGCCCTACTCTGGAGATTTTGGATTTCCTAGCCTCCAAATTTACATGATCCAAGTTCTTAAAATTCATCTCCATGTATTTATCTATCTACACATATTATTGGTTCTGTTCCTCTGGAGAACCCTGACTAACATATTGTCTTTGCCATCCTTCATAGCTCTCAACAGCACACAGTGGGCACTCAGCAAGTAAAAATGAAGGGCAGCAAATGCTTTAAGATGAGGCATGGAAACAAAGACTCTCCCACAGAAGACAGACGTACAGGAAGCTTATCTCTCCAGGAACGTTTACCCCAGTTCAGGAGTAGCCCCCAGTCACTCTTAACTTTTTCTGGATGCACCCTGAGCTTTTTTTTTTTTTTTTCAAATCAACACTGAGCTTGATTTTATTGCTTTCTCATGAAGTTGAACACAGCCTTTTTCACCCCCTGCCCTCCCCTATTCCTTCTCTCTTTCCCCACTCTCTCACCCCAAAAGGCATCTGATCTATTCCTGGCTGCACCTTCTGAAATCTATGAATGGTGAAATTACATAATTAATAGACAGTTGAATAAATAAGTAGTAGAGTGCCAGAAAGTCCACATTATATTCTCTTCTGTCCCTTCACCCCCAGCTTTCCCCTTGGACAAACACAGTTATGGCAGCAGATACAAAGGCAATTAGCTTTGAAAACTCTGGCATGCAGGAAGTCCCCATACAATAGCTTGGAATAAGGAGTTGTGTGTATTAAAAGGCTTTGTGAGTATTCACCACCATCTGCTCCTATCAGGACTGTCAGTTCTGCATCAGTCCCTCTCTCTCTCTCTCTCTCCCACCCTGCTCCTACACACTATGGGGGTGTCCTGTGTTATCCTCGGAACAGCCATCAACTGGCAGCCTTTTTAACATATGTGCAGCCAGTATTGCTGCTTTGAGCAGCTTATCAACTTAGAAGCCCACTAAAATGACAGAAAATACTCTATTTTTACATGGGGAATGTTTTCAATAGAAGGGGCCTCCATGTTTTCTTAAAGTAGGAATACCCATTCTGTCCAGTCTCAAAGTCCCCAACCTTATTTCACTTATGTGCATGGGGCATTGGCGTCAAGAACATGAAAAATCATTTCAGTGGGTTCACTATAGCGATTCCTATTTAAAATTAATATTTTTATTTTTAAAGGTAAAGGATTTACACATTTGCCTCAAAGATAACCTGGAGCTTAAAATATTTTAGAATAATATCTATACAGCCAAAATTGGAGAGGTATTGTGTTTGGAAGTCTTCTGAAGGATGGCAGATCGATAAGAAAAAACAATGTGAGAAAAAGTATGCGTTCCTGACTTAATTTTGTGAAATTTTCATATTGAAGAATCTGTAAGAGCTCATTCTGTGGTCTTCTTTGGAATTAAGAATAAAGACCTGAGCACCCACAGCACTGTCTTTCAGAATAGCAAATAACTTTCTATCTGTTGTATGTACCTGAAATTAGAATTATTGCATGTAGCAAAAACGAAGAGGCTCACTGATTTGGATGGTGCTGAATGATAGGGGAAAAAAATGTGTGTGAGGGTGCTGTACATATTGCTCCAGGAATAGAAGGCTGATGGATATGTTCTCTATCCATATTTTGCTTAAGCCAAATAGGAGAGATTGGTTGTTTTGTAAGGTGTCAGAGTAAACTGTTGTCATACAATGTGGAAGCTTCCTAACATATGTTATCACTGGTCAGAAACGGAGTCTAAACAAAGAGAGGCCTTTTCACAGATTGCTTATTTTATTTTTACATTTCTCATTTTGATTGTCTAATATTTCTTTTAATGAGCAACATAAGCCAGAAGAATTCTCTTACTGTGCAAATGAAAATAATTTTTGGAATGTAAAAGCCCAATTTAATTTCAATCAACATTTAGTTGATTTACTTTGTTAAGAGAAAATGTATTGAGGTGCCTGGGTGATTCAGTTGGTTAAGCATCTAACTCTTGATTTCAGCCCAGGTCATGATCTCAGGGTCATTAGATTGAGCCCTGCATGGGGCTCCAGGCTGGGTGTGGAGCCTGCTTAAGATTCTTTCTCCCTCTCCCTCTGCTCTTCCCCCACCCCCACTAGTGTGCATGTTCTGTCTCTATCTCTCAAAAAAAATATATATATATGCACACACACAAATATATATATGTACATACATATATACACAAATAGAAAAATAAGTAGAATATTTTATCCTCTTGGCTCCATGTCTATGATTGTTGATAATGAGCTGATGGCTATCTAATTTTTATTTTCAGAAATTAATGTAAAGATGTATAGTATTTTATGTATTAAATATAATTAATTATATATTGAGTTTCCAT
This sequence comes from Zalophus californianus, assembly GCF_009762305.2. Lineage (NCBI taxonomy): Eukaryota > Metazoa > Chordata > Mammalia > Carnivora > Otariidae > Zalophus > Zalophus californianus. The sequence goes on along the minus strand of NC_045596.1, from coordinate 53,702,796 downwards.
TAAATTTCCATTAAATTTCCCTAGTCAAAAGTATAAGGAAGAAATTGCATAAAGGGAGACTTCCTTATAATTTTTAAATCTTATTTTTCAGTTAAATCCTCTTACAAGTTAGGCACTAAGAAATTGGGGAACCAGCACGTCCAGGCTCATCTTGACCCCTAGTTTCTGGATTTCTCTGAATCTTCTTGGTCTGGACCCTTGTATTTTTATTCTTCTCTCAGGGCAGCTGGAGACAATGCATTGTTATTCTGCTAGCAAGCTGAATAACTTCAGAGATTTGTCCAAGTTATGGTGAGTCCTATCACTTCCTTAATTGCTGCTGGATATAATCTAAATTTAAGGAATTCAGAGGTTTAGCTTAAATTTAAAAAAAAATTCCTTTGAGGCAATGACATCCACAAAAATTTATATATGCAGGCAAGGTATGAGATACAGATACAAAGTGAATATGTGCTGTTTGGTGGTGGCAGGAGAATAATTATTCCTTTTAGGGTAGGACTGAGCTGAGACCAATGCAAAGGAACAGTTGAAGTTATAAGAATGAGAATAATGGAAAGAAGAGGATCTCAGAGAACCATGAGGCCGAGGGATTAGCTTTGCCAATGAGGGTAATGGAAGATTCCTGAAGACACAGAGGAGTATTTAGAGAAAGACTGTGGAGGAAGTCAAAGGGGTTCATGTGGAATACATACAATTTTCTCAGGAAGGAAGAGGGTAAACTGTGGAGAACAGGGGAACAAGAAGTTAGGGAGTTTAGAGAATGAAAAAGAAAAACAACAAAAAATAGAAGAGAAAAAAGAAAAAACATGCCTGGGTGGCTCAGTTGATTAAGTGTCTGACTCTTGATTTTGACTCGGGTCATGATCTCAGGGTTAATGTTGTGTGCCATGCTCAGTGGGGAGTCCGCTTGAGGATTCTCTCACTCCCTCTTCCTCTGTCCCTCCCCCTTGCTTGTGCTTGCTCTCTCTCTCTCTGAAATAAATTAATTAAAAAAAAAGAATGAACAAAATAGGGATAGCTTCTATCAGATGTGAGAGAAGTTAATGTGAGGGAAATGCAGTAATTTTTAAGAATTCTGAGGATATGGCTAAGCGGAGACAAACATGGATGGTAATGATTCAATCTAGACTAGTTTTATGAGTTTTCTAGTTATTTTTTTCAAGTCTGGAAGAGTAAGTAGATGAGGGAGGTAAAAAACAAAAACAAAAACAGCAATTAGTGATATCTCACTAAATTCTAGGCACTGAGAGAGACCTCACTGCCTCAATCAATTAAGGGAGTGCTATGACTTATGCACGGTTGAAGTTTGGTACTGGACAGTCCTCTGAAAGAATTCAGGGAGGAACAGATGATTGATGGGGGCTCCAAGGTACCTGGGGGAGCCAGTGAAACTCCGAACTGGGGGTATATAGGGAAGCCAAGGAGCTAGAGGTCCTGATGAAGCTAGAAGGGGTCGAAATGAGAGTGAGCAAGGAATGAAAAAACAACAGGAGGGGGCGCCTGGGTGGCTCAGTCTTTAAGCGTCTGCCTTTGGCTCAGGTCATGGTCCCAGGGTCCTGGGATCCAGCCCCGCATCAGGCTCCCTGCCCCGTGGGAAGCCTGCTTCTCCCTCTCCCACTCCCCCTGCTTGTGTTCCCTCTCTCGCCGTGTCTCTCTCTGTCAAATGACTAAATAAAATCTTAAAACAAAACAAAACAAAACACAACAGGAGGTCATGATCAAGAGGGAGATTTAATATTGGGGTTGTTTTTTCCCTCCTTGATGAAGTAGCCCAGGAAGTGATCTTGCTTACTGAGAGTTAAAGTAGAGGAGAATATTAGACTTGAGAAGGCCAAGGAACTCTCTGACTTTTTTTTTTAAATCTAAGAGTCTCTTACTTTTTGACAAATGAGTTGAATAAATTACTGAAAATTAGCTAAAAAAAAAAAACCCAAAACAAAACAAAACAAAAAAACCCTCCAGCTAATTTGGTATGATTATGAGGTTCCTGTGTTGTGTTTCCAAATCTCTGGTAAATGAGAGTGTTCTAAATTAATCTTATGCTTAAAACTTAGAGTGTTACAACTCCAGATATAGATCCCACTGTATTCACAGCTAAAATTCATCATCAAATTGTTTAACTGGCAATTACAGCCATTCATTGCAATTTCTAAAACCTATGACGACTACAACACATAGTATGAATTTGTTTACTTCAGATGTTGATTTGAATGCATGCAGTGAATCATTTTGTTGTACACCTGAAACTAATACAATATTACTTATACCTCAATTAAAAATAAATAAACAAAATATTGATTTGAACATTCTACAATACAGTAAGTTCCAGGAATACAGACAAATGCATACTATAATGGACTGAGATCGGAAACAAAACACAGGCAAAAATCCACCAATTTCTGATTTCTTGTGAATTTTGCCAGTAAATATGTTTTTTTCTGGGACCAACAAACTGGTTCCACAAAAAGATCTCTCATCTTTTAGAGATCATGCCTGTTATTCTCTTTCCCACCTTGTTTCCATATCCATTTGTTCAGCCCGCTGAAATATAGATTAGTGAGATGTGGTATATAATTATATTTTTGGTGGGTTACTAATGTTTTCCTATTATTATTTTCTTTGAACATTCATGAGGAAACAACTACCATGCAGGACAGTGTAAGAATTCTTTAGTACCTTAACTTTTGGGGCTTTTATTTGATATTTTTAAGATTGTATATGCATAAGGATGTTAACGCCAATTAGCAGAAAATAGCCTTTGAGATTTCCTACTGCTTCCTATCTTTTTTTCTGAACAAGGTATATTGGAGGTGGAGATAATATATTTAGCACTTTTATGGCCCTGGTAACATATTCGCTTTTAGAGGCCCATTTAAGAGCCTCCTTTTGTTTCGCTTCCTCTGCGTTTAATCAGTCCAGCATGATTACCTTAATCACACTGATGTTGCCTCATCCTGGGGTGTCCCCTTGCTCCAGCAGCAGACCTAATGAAACAATGGAGAAGGAGGTACTGATATGAAAGGTGAAGTCATACCAGATGAAGGGAGAATTTGCTAAGCGAGGCCTACATAATAAGTGGTTTGTGGTGAAGTGTCACTCCATCAGTGGGAACTTAGAACCATGGAAAGATTGTATCCCAAGCTAGGAGGTACAGATCATGTCCTCTCATAGAAGAAGGGGTGAGTTGGGGTGATGTTGCCACAACTCAGTTCAGATTCAGAGGGCAAAGATAAGAGATAAAAAGAAAGCTGGGATAAGATATATCAATCAATCAGAAAACTTGAAACTAAGCCCTTAAAATGAATAAAGGGATTTTCTAATGTCCCACTGTAATATTTCATACTTCGATTATCCTTAATTTCCACTTGTAGGCTTTATTCCTTTTTTCTTTAAGCGTTAAAATATTTTGGTGCAGCTGACAAAAATGAAAGCGAGTTTTTAGAAGGCTAACCTATAGACAGTTATTAGCATGATCCCCAGATGATGTACATGGTTAGGTTAAAGTGCAGATTCTGATTCAGTAGGTCTGGGGTGGGCCCAGGGTTCAGCATTTCTAACAACTTTCCAGATGAGGTTGAAACTGCTGATTGCTAATTAGATGTCAGTTCCAGTCTTTTCTCACCGCTTTTATTTATCTACTAGTGCCTCCTGAGCTATCAGATAAACTGCAAAACCTAGAAACATTCCTGGATCACCTGTATTTATATCTGTATTCCTAGAGAGTTTTCTAAAAGAGCACCGGTATATAAATTTGTAGGTGTCCTTCAGTCCAGCAGTTGCATGACTTTTGTTCTTAAAAGTATGGTATTATAAGTTTATTGTCATAGGCCACATAATAATAGCAGAATCAATATTGAGAGGGTGTCAGGATGCTTGTATTATATTTTATACTCTGCATCTAACTGGTTATGTTAGACTAATAATCTTTCAGTACCCTTTCAACTTGGTGATTCAAAGCCAGTGAGCACAAGATAGACCTATTTAGCCCAAGAAGTCATTCCCTAGTATTTATTGGCTTTGAATAATAAATGCAGCTCTTCCTGCATGTTTCTCTGCTGAGGTTGCTTTTTCCAGTGGGAAGATGTTTCTTCAAGATCGCCGAAAGCCTAAAGATTTTTAATTCCTCCTAAAACTACTTCCCCCACCATCTTTCAATTCAGATCTATTTTAAGAGGAGAAACCACACCCACAGGCCCCCGATGATCAATTATTTCCTCTGCCTGGATTTTTGTTATGCAACCCAACTAGGTTGCTCTTCTACAGGTAGGCTCACAAGATAAATTGCCTCCCTTTGGCTGTGTCATTTTCTTCAATTACACAAACAGCAGCCAGAGAATCTGGAGGAGATGAGAACTACAAGAATTCTGGGAGATGCTAACGATTAGCACTTGCATTATTAGTCTCTGGAGGTTCTTAAAGCTCAGGGTCCCTCATGGCTCTGTCAGAATAGCAAAGTGACACGGGAGCGGGCAGCAGTCAGGCATCATTCATTCAGCTCCCAGGATAAAGCTCTCCCTGTGCACAGGGATGTTTGCCTCCAGAGTCCCATGATCTGCCCAGGAATCAACAGACACTGCATGGCTGTGATGAGTTTAACTATATCTAATCAGTCTGGAGGGCTGATAGCTGTGAAAAACCTTGTTACCCTGGGAGGGAAGCCTATCTTTCTCTAATAAAACAGAATGTAGTTACTAAAGCACTCTCCTTTGTATTATTAATTTTTTGAAAGTACAAGTTTGAGGAAGTCTTTAGAGACACCAAGCTTATCAACTCTATTCATCTTCTGAGAGAATAAATTTCTTTATGAAAATAATGCTCTTGGAATGCTATTTTGTTTGTGGTTCCCCTAGGAGGGAGCTTCCTATCTCCCTGCCTATTCTGCTCCATTTAAGAATGAAGCTCATAATGATGCGATTGTCAAAAGGAAAGAAATACATCCTAGGATCTCATGGACTGAAGTAGCTAAGAAGAGTCAAAATTTTCCAGTAAAACCTTCTGTACTATCATTGTGCAGACACTTTTCCAGCTTGCACTGTCAGTGGGTTCTGAAGCACGCTCTGAAGTGGAAGTTCATTGACAATAGGTAGGTAAAAGGCAGAGCAATCCACATACCAGTGAGGTGTGTTCACCTTGAGATAGGAAAACGAGAAGTAGACCTCGTTGTAGCATACATGACGTGAAGAACATGGGGAAGGTATGGGCTTTGGAATTGAACACCTACACCTTAAAACACACATCTGCTTTGTGGCTTTGGGTACATTTCTTTCTATTTTTGTTTTCCATTTTTGCCATTTGTACAATAGGGAAAATGGTACCTTCTGCACAGGCTGGTTGAAAGGATCAGATCAGATTGGTGTGTTAATTTCCTGGGATGTAGTACATGATCAATGAACGTCAACTTTGCTAACACTATTTCAGAGGCAATGTGTGCTGTTTCTGCCTTTGTGGCTCTTGGTTCTTATGCCATCTCATTGAAATTATTTTTTCAAGTCTGTTTAAGTTTTGATTTTCTCTTAGACAGGGAGCATATAATATTAAGATCACTAAATTTAGGGTCAGAGTGTTTGGATTCAACCAATAGTTTTTTACACCAGTCAAGAAGAGATGGGAATACTTCTCAAAGTAGCTGTGATGATTAAATGGGAAGCCTGAATAGGTACCCTCTCTTGGCAGACTGCTTAGCACCGGTCTTCTATTGCATGGTCAGTGCCTAACAGTGCCTGACATATATTTTATATGTATAATACCATAGCTTAATGAATAAAAGAATCTAGGGATGAGCGTGTGAATATGTGAGTAAAAAATGAGCATTAGATAGAAAGTCAGAGACTTGGGTTCTAAATCTGCCTTTGACTTTGCCTGTGTCACTGTGTGACTTTGGGGATATAATTTAACTATCTGGGTTCTGGTGTCTGTCATTGAAAAGAAGGAATTGAGTTGGATGAACTACTTAATATGTAATGTGTCTTTTAGCTTTAATCTGTATGACACAAAAATCTGAGATTTTGTCAAGATCTGAGGCTTTTGATTTATATGAAAGCTTACATTTCAGCAACACAAAAGTGGCATGGTAAATGATAGAGCACATGCATTTTTCTCTAACATTGTAAGTATGGTAAGAGTGGATGCAAGAGTAAGAGGTTCTTGAAAGATATCCACCCAATGGTTTCATTCACCTGTGTAATGACAAGTGATTAGTTTTGGATAATGGAAAACAAGACAGTAAAATAGCCTAATGTTCCAGACTTACTAAAAGTCAGTATCTTTCCCTGAGGTATCTCTTCACAGTGAAGGACCTATGGGCCCTCAGGATGAAAAAACATGCCTTGGCTATGTTTACAAAATAACGCAGGGCTGCTGTATCACATGGTGATTTTAGGACAGCGGTTCTCAAAAGTGTGGTCCCTGGATCAGCTGCATTAGCAACAGTAAGAAACTTGTTGGAAATGAAAATTCTCAGGCCTCACCCCAGATCTTCTGAACCAGAAATTGTGTGGGTGGAGGAGGCAATCCATGATCCAGGTAATTCTGATTTACACTAAAGCTTGAGAATCACTGGTTAAGGAAAACAAAATTTTCCTTGCTGACTAGTCTTCTGAATCTCAGTTTACCAGCTGTTCAGAATTAATCTTGATGAAGTGCTTTCTCATAAAACAGAAGCTATTTTAGTATTTCACTATATATTCTGTATAAATGTTCACATCCTCAAAAAATACCCTATATTCCTCCACTTTCTGAACATAGTGATTCTGTACCTTTTTTTTTTTTTTTAGAGAACAGTGAAGTTATCTGATTTGAAAAGCAGTGAGGTCATATATTTTTACTTACAGTGAGCATAGATACATGTATTCTTCTCTCTTTTCCTCTCTTTTTTAAAAAACAATATGCTCTCAAGTATCTAGGGTAAACAAGACTTCTGAAGAGTTTGAGATGAAATCACTTTGTTTCATATACCAAGGCCCCAGCAGCTGTGTTTCCTTTGAGCTTAGAGTGTCCACAAAGGCTTCTCATCACATTTCCCTTTGTCTTGGTTGAGGCAGAAGGAGAGATCAGGAGCAGAGGGAACAACGGCTTCTCTTTTGCAGGTTTTCTGTGTGATTCTATTTCACTTCCTTCACTCTCCCTTAGTTTCAGAAATAATGAGAAAAAATTTCTCTCCCCTGTACTTTTTATCATAGAGCTAGAGAAAAACCTCATTAAAGTAATGAACTGATTCCAGCATGATTAATCATGTCCCAAAGTCATTGATATCCACAGGTAATGAAAACACTCAACTACCCTAAGCTCTGGTTGTAAGATAAAGTTATCTGCTCCTTTTTCGGCAACTGTGGATATGCAGGAGGGAGCAGGCTTTGGCATAGCCAAACTTAGATGAATGATCTGTTTCATCTTGTGCTGCAGCTGGATCAATTTGGTCACCAGGAGTAGACAGATTTCATCCAAGCCTTTTGACAGAAATTCATTTGGCACAGAGAAATCATTGAGGAGTTTGCAATGTCTGTTTTCAATGAAATGAATTTAAACATGGAAAAAGGAGAAATCCTGCACTTAGGCAAACATAATGGAGGGGAAGAAAATGAAGGCTCACCAAACATTTCAAGCTATTCTGTCAAAGAAATACAGTTTATGGCTAATCAAGAGCTGAGGTCGGATGATAGTGGGTAGTCAGTTAGCTGCTTAACTTGGTCCAGGCCTTTGTTTCTAAAGAGTTGAGTTTAAAGACATTAAGGGGCATTGTTGATATAATTGTTCTCAATTATAGAAGGGAGTATATATGAAATTCATTTGTACATGGTAACTGTTTACCCTGATTTATGAAATGGATTCTGATCAGCATTTGTCACAGGGAAACAGTTGCTTATATTATTACTGCTTTTTTGAACTGAAAGTAGATCTGAAATCACATGAATCATCATCTGTTTTTATGAAGCTCTAAAACCAAAGGTAAAACAGCAGATGTTTGGATTTTAGTTAATAGGGATAAGATGCTTTATTGTACTACAAAAGGAAGCTTCATAGTCACTGGCAATGGATGAAGATATTTTGAAGCACATAACTTCTTCCAAAGTGAAACACACAAATAAATAAGTTATTAGAAGAGACCTAGAAATATAGATTGACTGTAAATGGAGTTTACAGCTTGATATATGTGAATTGAGTTGCAATACCAATAACACAAATGCTCAGCCATAATAGGATTCCTAAGAGAGTGGGTGGTTATAGGTCTCCAAAGCCATAATAGCAATCCCCTCTCTCTTTAATGGCTAATCTTTCTCCAATCATGTTCTGTAGGTAATGCTGTATATGGGATTTAGTCATTTAATTATGAGGCTAGGAGAGAAAGGGCCATAAACCAAAGCTCATGTTACTCAAGTAGAAATAAAAACTGGCTGTCTTAAATTCATCTCATTGTGGTAAAGGCAGAAGGTTACTGGGAGATATTGAAGTATTTTCATTCTAAGGTAAAAAGTAAGAGTTCATTCTCCACATTTTAAAATTAGACCTTTTCCAAGTTTCTTGGTATTTCACGGATAGTCCTCAAGGCTTACTATGTAAGCTACAAGTATCATTATCCTTTAGGGTATTTACACACTTGAACTATTTCAGTGAAGATCTGTTTATTCAGCACCATGTGAGGTATTGTACTTCCAGAATACCCGTTTTCCTATCACTTATGTTAAGCCCTTGGTATAAAGTCAATGGACTCAGGTGATATTTGAATCTGTTCTCTAAGGAGCCAGTTCTTACATTCACAGGGCAAGCATTTTCGTTTCACACCATCTCTCACACAGCTTATAGGCTTTTCAAGTTTTAGAGCAATGGGTTTCACCCCTGACTGTGTATTAGAATCACCTGGGGGGAGCTTTAACAACTACCAGTGATTGGTTCCTCCTGCATACCAATTAAATCAGATTTGCTGGTGGTGAGTCCCAGGCATTGGTATTTTTAAAACTCTCCAGGTGATTTTAATGTGATCCCCTACCCATGATTGAGAGCCAGTGTTCTCTAATTTTGACTAGAGAAGCAAATGTGCATCTCATTCTTTTTCATCTATTCACTCGTTTTCTTCTGGGCTTAACATAATTAAGTGATGGCCAACTCTTTGCATCTTGTGCTATAGATTTAAACATCTCCTTTATTACAGTATTTACTTTTGTCCAAATGTGTTTTCATTGATTGAAATATAACTGAAATTACTAGAGTCTTGGAAAACACTTAAGATTCAAGTTTTTGTTTCTAGGTTGACTTCTGTGATCAAACATTCCATCTCAGGGCCCACTACTTAGAAAAAAAATGCCATACAAATGAAAGATATTAATAACACAAAAATATAGCATGATACCACTTTATTGCCCTTATTTTCATAATATTTCTATTTTATATGCTTTTGTTACATCTTTACCTTTTGTCACCCTTCCTGATTCCTTGTGTGACTTGGCTCTTCGATGTATCTTTTAACTAGAAATTTTCTTCTGGGGAAGGATTCATTTTTGCCCATTAAGATTTTGACGTACTATGAAATATTTAAGACTTTGAAAATAGCATAAAGAAAAATGCGACAAATACCCATTTACACGTCACCCAACTGAAGAACTAAAATATCATCAATACAATTGGAGCACCTCTGCATCTTTCTCCTTCGTTGGGTTGCCAGGTTTAGCAAATAAAAATAAAAGCCACTAGTAAAATTTGAATTTCAGAAAAACAACCAAAAACCTTTTAGTAGTTCCAAATATTGAATGGGACCTACTTATACTAAAAACACTGTTGTTATTTATCTGATATTCAGATTGCACTGGGCATCTATTTTATCTGGCAATTGTACTCCCAAATCTACATACATTTTTTTATACTTCCTGTAGGTATGCAATGATTTAAAAGTTTATATAAATGACATCTTGGTATATATCTTATTATGGGTATATCTCTGTAAACTTTTTATTGACCCAGTAACATTTTTTTTTTTTAAGATTTTATTTATTTCTTTGACACACAGAGAGATAGAGAACACAAGCAGGGGGAGCGGCAGGCAGAGGGAGAGGGAGAAGCAGGCTTCCCGCCGAGCAGGGAGCCCGACGCGGGACTCAATCCCAGGACCCTGGGATCATGACCTGCGCTGAAGGCAGACGCTTAACGACTGAGCCACCCAGGCGCCCCCCGGTAACATATTTTTGAATAACGCATTTCATTCACACAACTCTAGTTGATTTATTTTCCTTTTTTTAAAGATTTTATTTATTTATTTGAGAGAGACGCAAAAATAGTGACAGAGAGCACAAGCAAGCACGAGTAGGGAGGAGAGAGAGAAGCAGGCTCCCCATGGAGCAGGGAGCCCAAAGTGGGGCTCAATCCCAGGACCCAGGGATCATGACCTGAGCCGAAGACAAGACACTTAACCGACTGAACCACCCAGGCGCCCTAGTTGATTTATTTTCAATGCCATGTAGTATTCCATCGAGTGACTATTCCCCATGTTAATTACCCATTCTTTGGGTGGCCATAAAAAGCGGTTTCTAAATTTTGCAATTACAAATATTGCTGCTATGAACATTCTTTTATGTCCTCTCATGTAGCTATTTGAGGTACTTTGGGATTTATATCTAGGAGTGGAATTGCTATGTTGTGAGTTGTATATAACATGTCTGTTCATCATTAATTGGCCAATATTCGGAAGGGGGGAGAAACTAGGCTTTTGAATATATTGGAAATTATAATGTTGATTAATTTATTGACAGTGTGTATTTTCAGGTTCTTGTCCTGAATGACATATAGAGCTCATGTTATGATTCAAAAGTGCTAGGAGGTAGGTGGTACAAATATTGATAATAATAAGGACTCTAGTTTTGACAACAGATGTGTTTTAAATTTTTTCTCATTTGATACACATTACACTCCTGAGAGGAGGTGTTTTTATATTTTATAGATGAGAAAACTGAGGTTTAAAGAGGTTATATAATTATCTCAAGTCTCTCAGTTTATCAGCACATGATAGACCTAGGTTTGAAGCCTGAATTTTCTAAATTCAAACCTTAGGATTTTCCTCTTTATTAAAACTTCTAAATGTATATAAATATGAATCAAGTAATTTTGGAATTTCATGTTCAAAGGCATCTTTTTAAATACTTTCTCACATTCAACAAATTGTTTAGGTAGCATGCATTAATAGTCTAATTGCTCTGAGAAATGTGGCAAAAACATATATTTCTTAACTTGGAGTACATTTTGTCTTAAAATAAGTTCCAATTTGCATTTAACTAATGGGACCAGATGCAGCCATGCTATCTCTTCACTGCATGGTTCCAAGACTGATTAGCAGATTGTGCTCTATCCGTATAGACAGTGATCCACAAGAAAAAAAAATGATGGCAATCATCATGCAAACATTGCTATTCCTAATGTTTGCAAAGACCCAACAAACAAGGAAGCTATGAACAAAGTTCTGGAGATTATTCTATACCTATGGGCATTAATTTATTTAGATTATAAACATTTAATTTTATTCCTCTTATTGTAGATAGAAAAAAATAGATATTTCAAGAGATTGGGAAATTTACTCCAAATTTTATTAAACCAATGAAGTGGAAACAAAATTTTTGGTTTCTAACACTTTCAGGAGCTTCCCTGGTGTAATCAGAAACTGGCCTCTGTATTCAGAGGGCAAGGAGAGAAGAAAGTCGCAGACCACTCCAGATTGGTAGGTAGCAGTTTTAATAAGCAGAGGAAACTTACGTACGAGGCTTGTCTTCTGCACCAGCAAGATAAATCAATCACCACACCTTCCCACCAAATCTTAAAACTCTATAAAGAGGCCTTAACTGGGTTTAGTCACGTATACCATGCAGGTGTTCTCAACACCACATCATTATCTAAAGGATACGTACGCTCTTGGAGCAGCCTCTGGGATCAAGAAAGTCAAGTGGAACCCACATTCCAAGGACAGGGGAAGGGATGAGGAGCCTCTAGTTGCCTGGGTCCAGCTCACAAGTCAACTGGCAGTCACATCTTTTCAATGACCTTCCCCAACAAAAGTCCAGACTTTAAGTAAGAAAGCAAACTGTCAGTGTTTGTTAAAGCTTTCATGAGAAACTTGTGGTCTGTAGTAGGCAGAGTAAGGCCCCCAAAGATGTCCACATCCTGATGCTTGGAAGTGCCTTTACATGGCAAGATGGATTTTGCAGATGGATTAAATTAAGAACCTTGAGAGATGGGGAATGGCTTGGATTAGTCAGGTGGGTCCCATCTAATCATATGAGTTTTTAAAAGTGGAGAACCTGTCTCAGCTGGAGTTGGAGGGAAACTCGACCATGGAAGAATAGTCAGAAAGATGCAAGATTGCTGGATTTGCAGTTGGCCAGCAGAGCTATGAGGCAAGGAAGACGGACAACATCTAGAAGCTGGAAAAGGTAAAGAAAAATATTCTCTCCTAGAAGGACTGTAACCCTGTGAACTTCTTGATTTTAGCAAGGTAAAAACTGTTTTTATATACCTTAATAAGCCTGGCTTAAAAAATGTAGTCTGTTGGGGCGCCTGGGTGGCTCAGTCGTTAAGCGTCTGCCTTCGGCTCAGGTCATGATCCCAGGGTCCTGGAATCGAGCCCCGCATCGGGTTCCCTGCTCTGCGGGAAGCCTGCTTCTCCCTCTCCTACTCCCCCTGCTTGTATTCCCTCTCTCGCTGTGTCTCTCTCTGTCAAATAAATAAATAAAATCTTAAAAAGTAGTCTGTTTAGCTGTATTTTACTCAGTGTTTTACAACCTCACTTAAAACTGAAATGTACTTTTTAAAACTACTTTTAGTTTTATTGAAAAATAACTGATATATATCATCATTAAAGTGTACAGCACGATTTAACTTACATTTATTGTGAAATAATTACTACAATAGGTTCAGGTAACATCTATCATCTCCTATAAATACAGTAAGATGAAAAAAATTTCTTGTGATGAGAACTCTTAGGATTTATTCCCTTAACAACTTTCCTATAAATAACACAGAGTGTCCTCCATAGGTATCAGGTTGTATATTACATCCCTAGTATTTACAACTAGTGCTTATACCTGAAATCTTGTATTTTTTGCTTTAAAGTTTTTAAACTCCAGTAAACAGTGTCATATTAGTTTCAAGTGTACAATATAGCGGTTCAATGTTTCCATACCACACCAGGTGCTCATCACAAATGTACTCCTTAATCCCCATCACCTATTTCACCCATTCCCCCACCTACCTCCCCAAAACTGGAATGTACAATCATCTCACACAATTTAGAATCCATTGAACTAATGAATCTCAGGGTAAGAAATAGAAATCAAGTTCTTTCACTGTGTCCTAACCAGGTACTAATTAATCCATAAAGCCCCAAAGAAAATTGCATAACAGGAATTCTCTTGAGGCTCTGAAAGGACTCAACTCTGATTCAATTTTTAAACTATATCCTATGAGAGCCATGAATTTCGGGTCATTGTATGCATAGGGTTAAAGAGTATTCTGCCCTAGCTAATCTTTCCAAAAGTGAGGGAAAAAATTCCAGAGTGTTGTAAGGGGGCTTCAGAAATCAGGTTTTTCTTCTGTGAAATCATGTAACCTTGTAGTATCAGTTCATTTCCTAAGAATTCCCTCAATTAACCAAGTTTATATAAAGAAAGGAAGAAGACTCTTTAGTACAATAGACTGATTTTTAAAATACCATTACTTGAAAATTATTAAAATTCTGTATCATATAAAGAGTTAGGAATTTTGTTTAGTGGCTTTTGCTTTTCTAAAAAAGCCTGAAGTGTTGCACAAGACATATTGGTATATTTAAAAATACTCATTTTTCCTCTTTCTAATAGTATCTTTTACATATGTATATAAATAGCATATAGTAGTCCAATGAGGTGTGTTGGCCTCTGGTCTGTAAAATTTTCCTGAGCCAGGGACTGATTATTTGGGCAAGGATTTCTGGGTGAGCCCTGTTATTTATGGTCCTCTTATGGTGTGAAGTGACTATATATATCCTTTTCTGAACCTTTGAGTGTAATGGAATAAATGAAGTTTACAAAGACTTTCACAGAAACAGTGAATTTTTTAACCCAGTTATAAAAATATCAACATTGGTAGGAATAGGATTTACATTTCTTTAAAGTAACTTTAACAGCTGTGTAAAGGATGTATTAGCACAGTCCCAAGGCGGTGGGGTAGTGTGGGTAATTGTGATAGTCCTTATTGGAGTTACCCAGAGTAATAGGATGTATTGCAGTGGGCCAGGTGAGCAATGATGCAGTGTCAGAATAGTTAAGATGGAATTTAGCAACTTGGTGAGCAATTCAATATATAGCAAGACTGAGCTAGAATTTAGGGATGATTCTAAAGGTTACTAGATATTCTCAAGTCAACTGTCTTAATCTGCCAGGTCTTGGGGCAGTATTTTTGGTTTTGTTTGAAAATACCGGTTTTAGAGCATATTGATGTACTTCAAACTTTGCACAGGTGTACCACCAAACTTGTCAACACATGAATTTTATTTTTGTTCCACCTAATGTTCTGGGAACTACATTTTAGAAGACACCATCTTCCTAGGTTCCTTATTTCCATGAAATATTGTCTCTTCCTACTATTTCACATAATTCCATTTTCTGGAGTAATTATGTATATCCTTAAGAGTGACAAGTTCTTAGGGGATAAAGTCCACTAATCTTAATACCTCTTCTTATCTGACTGGAAAGTCCTTTCCTTGAGTCATGTCCATTCATGCATTCCAAACCTCCACATGCTAAAGTGGCTTTCTTAAAGACATTTTAACTAAAGTATGTCAGTAGAAAAAAAGCAAAGAAAAAAATCTGAGAATAAAGCCCCATTGTTTGCTTTCAGAACTTTGCCCTTCTACCAAAGTCAAGGTCTGCAGAAAGTGTTGACAGTTTGATCTGTAATTAAAAGAAAAGGTATTTACAAGAACCTATTCATATACTTTATGGTATCCCCCGGGATCGTTTAACTGACTAATTTGGACAGACTAGACAACAAATTGAGGGCCTGGTCTCCTCTCCTTTTATAACTCTGTAAATATAATCCCAAATTGATTGGTTTCTAATACATGAGAACCGAATGAAAAATTAGATTGGCTACAACCCTGAAGTGAGCACTTTACTGCTTTGTTGCTTTGTCTATTTGATCCTTTTCCTTTTGATTTATCGATAAAGTAGCCCATGTGGAAAAAATAATAGAAGGAAGGTAAGAGCAAGGATCAAATGAATCCAGACAAACTGTAAAACTGAGCAGTCTTTGAAAAGTACAAGACTTAGAGTTGGTCTCTAGATATTAACTGCATTATAAACAACATTAACATGAAATCAAATTTTCTCAATTAAACTTATGAGCTTTTTCTATATATTTTTTCTTTGTATTAGAAAAAATTTGTTAATGTTTACCTCTTCATTTGTACCTAAACAGTCATTAAAGAACTGACTTGAAAGCAATTGTCCTAGGAAATTAGAAGGGTTCATGTAGGGTAGCCCCCTTGTTTTTATGAGCATAGGCACTAAAAGCCTTAGAGACTTACGGCAGTGCTGGGGGGTGAGAAGTTCTTTTCCTTGACTCCCATTCCTGCATTCAATAACTTTACTTAGAATTTCAATAATTATCATTAGCTCAATATCCTGCCAGTAGAAGGGTTTTTGTGGAACTAAAATACCCTCCCAATGGATTTGTAGAATTTTTTTCGAACATCTTAGTATCAAACTTGATTATAAGTAAAATTATTGTTTAATTCTAGACCCCAAAACTAAGTCTATAGAAATCCACACATCAAAAGCAAAACAGATACTAAAAATTTTTTTGTTACACCAAAGTACATTGTAAACATGTATTTAGCTGGTGGGCATCAAAATTTTCATAAAGTACTTGACTTTATTTTTACTTAGTTGCTATTCAATAATGAGTGAAAGTCATCAGATAAGGTGCCATCAGATAATGGCACTAATAGACCGTTAATACACAAGCCCTTAATGTTCAAAGAACCAGGGGTGTTAGTAAATAAATAAAATCTTTAAAAAAAAAAAAGGGGTGCCTGGGTGGCTCAGTTGTTAAGCGTCTGCCTTCGGCTCAGGTCATGATCCCAGGGTCCTGGGATGGAACCCCGCATCAGGCTCCCTGCTCAGTGAAAGCCTGCTTCTCCCTCTCCAACTCTCCCTGCTTGTGTTCTCTGTCTTGCTGTGTCTCTCTGTCAAATTAATAAAATCTTAAAAAAAACAAAAATAAAACCAGGGGTGTTAGTAACTTTGAGCTAGTGAGTATTAATCCTTATAATACGCCAAACCTATTTCCAAGCTATACTCTTGAGAGAGTACACCTTATTTGCTTCCCTTCCTATAAGTAATGTAAATTGTTGATTTGGTCTTGTTTGCTTATTTTCTTGTTTTTGTTTAAGTGGGAAATGGCTCTTCTGGAGCCAGTTGACTGAATTATCAGCAAGAAAACTTTTCTCTTGGTTTAGGTGTTCTGAGAAAAATTAGCTTAAGGTTTTGCCTACCCTTAGGCAAAATTATTAAGGAAAAATTTTCCGCTGTTCTTTCACCTCGCCATTAAGCTACCTCAACTAAGCTTAAGGTTTTGCCTACTCTTAGGCAAAATTATTAAGGAAAAATTTTCCTCTGTTCTTTCACCCCACCATTAGCTACCTCAACTAAGAAATAATACAAATACTATAATGAACTGTGAATAAGAGCTTACTCATAACTCATTAACTAAGTCAATATGTACTGAGTACTTTCTGAGCAGATCACAGACAATGAGGATGTAGTAGCAACAAAACAAATGTGTATCTTCATAAAGCCTGAAATCTAGAATATAGACAAGTAAATATGTATAATTGGAAAATTTAACAATTTCCTTCCATGTTGGAAGGGATATATTAAACACGGAGGTGAGGTGTGAATAACTTACCTACTTAGTAGCTAGGAAGAAAAGATGGTTTTGAAAATTCATTCTAGAGATGTTGAATCCATTTAAGCACAGACTATTGGCTTAGTTAAATGGACTACACAATTATGTACTCTTGATTGAAAGAGAGGAAGTGCTAAGTGCTCTCTGTGGAGAAGGCAGTCATTACTAGAACTTCAACTGTATGAAAACCAGAAATGTACTTTAAAATACTGAGGTAACTTAATTTTCAATGTGTAATAATAATTTTTAGCATCTCTCCCATGACTGATTGTAAATCCTTTCAACAAAGGAGATGGACATGCTGGATTTTTCCTTTTCTTTTTTTAAAGATTTTATTTATTTATTTGACAGAGAGAGACACAGCGAGAGAGGGAACACAAGCAGGGAGAGTGGGAGAGGGAGAAGCAGGCTTCCCACTGAGGAGGGAGCCCGATGTGGGGCTCGATCCCAGGACCCTGGGATCATGACCTGAGCCGAAGGCAGATGCTTAACGACTGAGCCACCCAGGCGCCCCACGCTGGATTTCTTATGGACTATGATGAATGAGGAAGGAACATGGTCTCTTTACCAGCTGATTTGAGACCAAGTCAGACGCTATAATAGCTGAAGTGATAAGGAAAGTATAAGATGCTTACATAATAAATGCTCAACTGAGATTTAGGGGATTACTTCTCTGCACATTGGTGTGTATGTGTGTGATGTAATGGGTGTATGAGATTGTATATATAAAAATACTCCTAATTTTTGCATATATACTTCTCTTTAGATAAGAACAAGGTTCATTCAGAACTATAGTAGGCCAGAATGACAACATGGAATATGGGTTACATATGTACATCTTATCAGAATTTCTCAATATGATTACTAAAACTAAACTTTAGGTAGGAGTTTGAATTATTATGTTATGATGAAGTATTTGGGACTAGGGAGACCTGATGTTCAGCAGAAACAACCTAAAATAATGAATTAATAACCCAGTGAAAGCTGTGGTCTATCCTTTCTTCCCTTCCTCCCTCCTTCACAAATATTGTGAAGATGTCAATGTTACCTAGAGCAATCTACACATTTAATGCAATCCCTATCAAAATTCCATCCACATTTTTCAAAGAAATGGAACAAATAATCCTAAAATTTGTACGGAACCAGAAAAGACCCCGAATAGCCAGAGGAATATTGAAAAAGGAAAGCAAAGCTGGCGGCATCACAATTCCGGACTTCCAGCTCTATTACAAGCTGTCATCATCAAGATGGTATGGTACTGACACAAAAACAGACACATAGATCAATGGAACAGAATTGAGAGCCCAGAAATGGACCCTCAACTCTATGGTCAACTAATCTTCAACAAAGGAAAGAATGGCCAATGGAAAAAGGACAGTCTCTTCAACAAATGGTGTTGGGAAAATTGGACAGCCACATGCAGAAGAATGAAACTGGACCATTCCCTTAAACCACACACAAAAATAGACTCCAAATGGTTGAAAGACCTAAACGTGAGACAGGAGTCCATCAAAATCCTAAAGGAGAACACAGGCAGCAACCTCTTCGATCTCAGCCACGGCAACTTCTTCCTAGAAACATCGTCAAAGGCGAGGGAACCAAGGGCAAAAAGAAACTATTGGGACTTCATCAAGATTAAAAGCTTTTGCACAGCAAAAGAAACAGTCCACAAAACCAACAGACAACCAACAGAATGGGAGAAAATATTTGCAAATGACATATCAGATAAAGGGCTAGTATCCAAAATCTATAAAGAACTTCTTAAACTCAACACCCAAAGAACAAATGATCCAATCAAGAAATGGGCAGAAGACATGAATAGACATTTTTCCAAAGAAGACATCCAAATGTCCAACAGACACATGAAAAAGTGCTCAACATCGCTCGGCATCAGGGAAATCCAAATCAAAACCTCAATGAGATACCACCTCACACCAGTCAGAATGGCTAAAATCAACAAGTCAGGGAACAACAGATGTTGGTGTGGATGCGGAGAAAGGGGAACCCTCCTACACTGTTGGTGGGAATGCAAGCTGGCACAGCAACTCTGGAAAACAGTATGGAGGTTCCTCAAAAAGTTGAAAATAGAGCTACCCTATGACCTGGCAATTGCACTACTGGGTATTTACTCCAAAGATACAAATGTAGGAATCCGAAGGGGTACGTGCACCCTGATGTTTATAACAGCAATGTCCACAATAGTCAAACTATGGAAAGAGCCAAGATGTCCATCAACAAATGAATGGATAAAGAGGTGGTGTGTGTGTGTGTCTATATATGTATATATATGTACATATATATACATATATAGACACACACAATGGAATATTCAGCCATCAAAAGGAATGAAATCTTGCCATTTGCAATGACGTGGATAGAACTGGAGGGTATTATGCTGAGCATAATAAGTCAATCAGAGAAAGACATGTATCATGTGATCTCACTGATATGAAGAATTCTTAATCTCGGGAACAAACTGAGGGTTGCTGGAGGGGTGGGGGGTGGGAGGGATGGGGTGGCTGGGTGATAGACACTGGGGAGGGTATGTGCTATGGTGAGCACTGTGAATTGTGTAAGACTGTTGAATCACCGAACTGTACCTCTGAAACAAATAATACATTATATGTTAAAAAAAAAAAAAAAAGATAGCAGGAAGGGAATAATGAAGGGGGGAGATTGGAAGGGGAGACGAACTATGAGAGACTATGGACTCTGAGAAACAAACTGAGGGTTCTAGAGGGGAGGGGGGTCAGGGGGTGGATTAGCCTGGTGATGGGTATTAAAGAGGGCATGTACTGAATGGAGCGCTGGGTGTTATAGGCAAACAATGAATCATGGAACACTACATCAAAAACTAATGTTGTATGGTGATTAACAGAACATAATAAAATTAAAAAAAACATTCTGTGCTGAACCATGGGATTTATTTAAAGATTTTATTTATTTGAGAGCACACGGGAGTATGAGTGGGGGGAGGGGCAGAAAAGAGGGAGAAGCAGGCTCTCCACTGAGCATGGAGCCTGATGTGAGGAATAGATCCCAGGACCTTGAGATCATACCTGAGCCAAAGTCAGATGTTAACCCACTGAGCCACCCAAGTGTCCCAGGATTTACCTTTTTTGGAGGATCACTCTATGGCAGTGTGACTAGTGCAGTAATGCAGAGTGGAGGTGAAAAACAAATAACAAACAAATATGGACACAAGTTAAAGGCTATTGCCTTAATCAGTGTGAAAAATATATTACCTAAAGCAATTGCTCTTCATATTGAAAAGATTGGGAATTTTTTATATACTTTAAGGAAGCAAAGCTAATAGCTTCATTTCCTATCAGTTGTGAAGTGCTTGAGAAGAGCAGAAGTTGATGAGCACTTCCATTTTTCTGAATTTGGTAACTGAAGGATAATGGTCTTTCCTGAAGCATGGAATTTAGGAAACAAAGAGACGGTTTGGTGGTATGAGAAAGACCAAGTCACATTCCAACATTTAATGTAGAGATACTTGTGGGATTTCTAACTGAATTTCTTAGGACAGTGGATATAAGGATCTAGAATTGAAGAGAATTTTGAGAAGGAGCTAAAGGTTGGAGTGTCTATCACTGGGGATTCTACTCATGGACCTCATCTTTCTGTGGCTCCTGAATTTAAAAGAGCAAAATGGATGCTCTTTGTGTTTTCTTTCTTTCTTTCTTTTTTTTTTATAAGACCCACATCCTTTAATATATCTTATAGGATCCTGCACTGATCTGACCCTGCTTGTTTCCTGTTTCTATCTCACTAATATTCACTCCAGCAACACATCATGAGACTCTTTAGCCTTTATGAAATCTTTATTTTCTATTGTTAATCCAATACACTATGTTCTCTCTCGCCTTTGGGTAGTCCTACAAAGTCTTTCATCTCTTTTGGATATTATTCTTTCCCTTCCTTAATTGACTAACACCCAATCATCCTTCAGACCTCCATTTAGATTTTACTTCATCTGGTATGTAGTACTTAACCCTCATTCCCCTCACATACACTTACTTGTGTTAAGGAACCCTGCTATGTGCTCCCACAGCACACAGTACTTTTCCAACCCTATTGGTTTAATGATGCCTATTGTCTGGATCCCCCAAAGACACTAAACTATAAAACTGCTGAGTTCTTATTTTTATTAATCGTCTCATTCTGAGACTCTAGCATATTTTTTTAAAAAGATTTTATTTGACAGAGATACAACGAGAGAGGGAACACAAGCAGGAGTGGGAGAGGGAGAAGCAGGCTTCCCGCTGAGCGGGGAGCCCAATTCAGGGCTCGATCCCAGGACCCTGGGGTCACGACCTGAGCCAAAGACAGACGCTTAACGACTGAGATACCCAGGAGCCCCGACTCTAGCAATTTTTGGTGTTGGTGTACAGAAAGATATGAGTTTTTGTTTTGAATGAATAAGTAAAAAATAATAAGGAAAATCTGGAAACCAAATTTTAAGATAGATGATCTCAAAATGGGTCTGTAAAGGAAATAAGAGGGAGAGCACACAAATCAGAGAGGATTTCATAGGATCCAAGAAAGGAAAGCGCTTGGAAGAAGGAAGAGGCCAAAGGGTTAAACATTGTAGATATGAAATTAAAAAGCAACAAACTGTCTACTGACTTTTGTAATTTGGAACTTAACTTTGGAACTTTCACTGATGAATGTGCCCTTGATTTCAACATCATATTATCATGGCTTTTCTTTTGAATAAATGAAAGTAGGTTTTCTCATTAAAACACACATAAAATCTTTATCCCCCAACATGAAAGAGAAATGGGTAGCCATAAATCTAGTCAGTGCTAGCTTGGTATTGTAGATTTTTAATATACACTAAAAATGCCTAATTGTTACATATAACATAGCCAGACATCAAAAGATACTTAAGTAGTTATAACTATAACATCAATTTGATACCAAAATTCTTTGTATGTTAGGGAATGTAAGTGTAAATGAAATAATTTGTCCTCAAAACTGCAAAGGGATTCCTACTGGTCCTAACACAGTTATAAATTAATATGTTCTTATTAAAATGAAAAAACAAGAAATCAGATTAACATATAGTTAATATGTACCTAACCAAACAAATATTCTTATAGGCCATTCTTCTGTTATGTGGAATTAATTTTCTTAAAATTTCCCATAGGATATCCAATTTTAAAGGGTACAAGCACATTCTTGTTACCAGTCCTCGAAAATATCTATTTTAATGCCTTCTGAGCTATGTCTTTTAAATTTTATTTTTGGTTAGGTAAAATTTTTAATTTAAAAAAATAAAATTTTCCATTTTTTTTCAATTCAAACTTTAAAATAAAAGTTCAGGAATAAACATCCCCAGGTACATCTGTGCCTTAAAGAAAAGCGAAATGATCTCATTTTTATATACACATTTCTAACTTTTCCTTTCCACCAGAGTGTTTAATTGATACTAGTCATTCAAAATAAAAAGCTCTTACGAGCTAAACCTCTAAAGCATGTGTGCCTCTACCAAACACATTAATTAAATGAAGGCAAGAAGTAGCATAATCAATATGAATATTATAAAACTTCACAACAGGGAAATGTATAAACAAGATTAAAATGTTTTGAGTTAAAAATGTTTTAACTTTGAGATGTCCTAGAGTACAAAACATGTTTTAAGAATATATTTACTCTTAATAATTACAATGTTTAATAATACTAGTTAATAACCTACATTTTATATGCCATTCTTGTAGAAAAATTTTAAATTTTTTTTTATTATGTTAATCACCATACATTAAAGTTATTGGTATTCTTAAAGAAAATTGATAAAAGGTTATATCTTGTTCAGTATTTAAAATGTTTAAAACTTGGTTTGCATGGTTTTTCTTCAGTTGTGTTAAATTAATTTAGATGGTGAGCTTGAGAATAACATCACACTCGATTTCTTTCAATCTCCAGGCATGTAGTAGGATTTCAGTGAAGCTCTGGAAAATAAATATGTGCATAAACAAAGAATATATAAATTAGGGGAAAAGCCAATTCGTATGTGAAATCCTCGCCATTTTATAATTAAAATCTAAGGAGTAAGAATGGAATAGCACTATTATAAAAATCAGGGGTCTGGGATTCAGCCCAAAAACTGTATTTGCATAAACCTTTCATGTTATGTATTCTCACTTGTGGAAAGTAGAGAATTTGTTAGATTTGGAGGAGGTGACTTTCAGCCCTATGAATTTTCAATTTGTCATCGCTACCCAGCAAGGCAGTATGCTGTTGAATCCTTATCTGTGAGCACTCAGGTAAACATTTCTCTAAACATCTGACTTTTCTGTGGTATGCTATTTCTCTGCGGCAACATCTAAGACCATTCCAAAAATCACCATGAAGCAAACTGTGGATAGTGTACAATAGCAATCACATTGATAGCACATAAAACCAATGCCAACTTATGCATCTAATAGGTGAGGTTACAAAGCCAACCGCTTGGCACATATATACTGTAATTATCATCTGCAAGATTTTAGGATTCCAAAAGTCTCAAGAAAACTGCTGGTTGGTTGTTGGATTTTGAGGTCATTAATTTTTAAAAAAGATTCCAGGATCAAAATAAACCTGACTGAAGATGATATAGAAGATGCTACAGGTTAGAACATCTCAATTATAATCCTCCTTTGACACTGAGTAACCACATTAACATTCATTTATTTACATTATTGGTATAACTAAAAAAGAAAAGGAAAAAGGGAAGGAGCGGAAAAAAGGGGAAGAAAGAAAATAATAGCAAACATTTACATGGTACTTAGTGCCAGGAATGCTTCTAAACACTTTACATGTAAGAAATACTTAATCCTCAGAACTTTGTAAGTGTATTTGTATGCATGTAGTGGACACTTGTCAAACTGGATATTCTTGGCTGGTTTATTGTTTGTTTGTTTGTTTTTTAACATTCCTTCTACAGTTGGGGCTTTCCCACATCATAAGATTAACCTCTCTAACATGTAATATTGGATTTTAAATTCTAACAGGTTTTGCAGTGATGATGCAAGCGTAGCTAGGTAAGTCTCAATCTAGATGAGGCTTCCTTCTTTGGACTGGTAGTGAGCACAAGGGGCTAAGTTCTTTGTGCAGATATGACCCCATTGTGGGCAGTGGTAGCCATAACAGAAAAGTTGAACTTTGGGCAATTTGGTACTTGGTCATTGCAACCGCGGTGGTGACAGTTTCTTTATCCCACAGATTCCTGGATGTGATTATATCTCTGGAAGGCTTACCTCAAGATAGTTCTCCAGGCTTCAGTGATTCTGTGACTCAGCTCAATCACTTATTTATTTTTTTCTGTTTAACTTAGCCAGAGTGATTCTGTTTACAATCATGGCCACTAAACAATATTCTGCATGTATATGTATAAATGTACAGACACATACATTTATATAAATTCATATGTACTTAGGTATTATGTGTGATCTATATATTATCAAAACTAATTATACTCCCTCAGTACAGTTCAAAGGTAACATTTATTGTTTATGTGATGCTGGGCACTCGGCTAGGCCCATGGGGGGGAGCATTGTAACAAGTTCTCATAGCCTTGTAGGATAAGATGGTGGGCTTTTATTCCCACCCCCTTCAAGATTATGAGTAACTGAGTAGTAGAATCTTTTCATCACTCTTGAGAATCCTAAGGAAAGAACTGGGCTACATACCCCTTATAATGATGAAAACAGCACTTTGGGCCATCCCAACCTGCAACTAACTTAGAATTATCACTTTTATTCAGAGATGAGATTTCCTGGAAACACAGTTTGTTTACTTTATAATCTGATCTGCAAAATACAGTGCTCATTTAGATTTTTTTGGCTTGTTTGCTTTTTGAAAAAATCTTTAACAGGGGACCCACAGTACTGTCTGCTTTGCCGCTGCTTTTGTGGTTGTATATTTGCTTCTTCCTCATTGTTTTCAACCCATGTAGTCTCTTTAGAGTCCCTTCTTTAGGTAAGCCTGTTCATATTCCTATCCCTATACATATCTTTGATTATTCCATAAGGAACAAAGAATAACATTTTTAGTATATTTAGTCTTTGTTCTAACACTGCCCCAAATGAAGTTTGACCTAGTTAACAGTTGTAGTAGAGTAGTACTCTTTAAAGGCCCTGGTTCTAGAGTCCGATTGCCTGGAGTCCAATCTCAGTGACACTATTCTCTGGGTGTGAGAATGTAGGTGAAATACTAGGGCTTCTAGTACCTCAGTTTAACCATTATTGTCCTACTTTTGTAATGTTAATCTCTCATAGAAATTAACTAAATTAGTCTGATATAGCACCTTGAGTAGGACATTGAGGTGCTGTCTAAATACTGGCTGCTATAACTATAATTCTGATGGAACAGAGTAAGTGTAGTTAAGACCTGCAACCAGACTCACACTAGATCTATCCCAGGCATCTCAGTCGTACTATGACCCTCAATTATTCTTCCTTCTATGTCTATAATACCACTCTCCTTTTAGTTACTCAACTAGGAATCTAACAGCCATCCTGGACTTCTTTTTCTTCACTCACTACATTCAATTAGCAACAAGTTCTACTACTCTAAGTATGTCTTGGACCCATCAAAATCTCATTTACATTGCCAGTTTCCTAGTGGAATTGACCTCCTACCACTTCCTTCTTCCTTTGGTCAGTGTCAATCTAGTCTCCATAGGGCAGCCATGATGGTATGTTAAACTTGTTTAATAAAGATGCAACAATGATTAAAAACCCTTTAATAATTTCACTTCCTTTGAAATACAATTCCCTACACTTTCCGTGGCACACAAACCTTACGTGATTTATGTTTATCTCTCTAGTCCCATGCCTCGACCTCATTTCTTTACACTCCTACCATACTAATCTCTTCTCATTTTCCCCCTTGAATGTGTTACAGACTTGTTTATTCAGGTCCTACAGATGCTTTTTCTCTTTTATGGGTTGTCTTACACATATCTTTTCATTTAGCTCATTTGTCACATCAATAAGTATTCTTAGGGAATGTTCCCCTAAACTAGACCAAATACAGTCTCACTGAACCCAGTATTTTCCCCCTTTATTATCCTACCTCAGTCTTTTATTTTCTTTGTCAAAGCTTGCTTTCCTATGCTCTGACTTGTGTGGGCTAAGATGTATCCACATTGGTAAATTCTATATAATGAGCATTTTACATATGGGTGCTCAGAAAATAATTTTGTATGAATTACAGATTAAAGCCAGACTAACAGACCAACCTCTGAGTCCCTTACTGACTGCTATACATTATTCCTCCTAGAAGATAAATTATTCATAATTTTCAATGATCCTGAAGCTGGAGGAGTATATTAAATGACCAAATGGAAAGTGGTGGGGCCAGAGATCTCTGGTGTGCCACAACATTAAAGAATGTAAAATGAAGAGCGGTCTGTTTGGTTGAAGTTGAGAGGTGAACATAAGTTGGCTTTAGTGAAGGAAAAAAATATTACATGTTAAGAAATTTTCTTGTGCTACCAAAGCAAGCAAGGGGCCATTAGAGTGCAGCAGGAATCCCAGAATCCACATAAACTATGTTCACTGTTGGGAGGCAAGACAAATGTGGTAAATGCATGGGATGGACTTGTCAAACTTATCTGTAAAATGGTTTGGGGAGACTTCTTGGAACATTCTGGAATATAGCTCCAAGTAATTGGCATTTCTAAAGTGAAACTACCAGGTTATAATCTGAGCACTTTCTCCTTCACCACATGATGGCATATTATTTCCAAAAGTGTTGTTAATATTTGAGATTCCCACCAAAGTGTTATTGCTGCATGTGCACACCATGCTTGATAGTGCTAGATCTTTAAAATGTGCTAATTTGCTGTACGTGGTGTAAGTCCTTATTTAAAAGGCATTTGTTTGACCTCTAAATTTTGAATGGTTTCTGGCCATTTTGGTTTTCTTTACTTTGTGAAGTTTCTGTTCATGCCCACCAATGTTTCTATAGTTTCATTTTTTTTTGGTATTTCTTTTTTTTTCTTTTTCTGTTTATGTTCATATGACTTCAATTTGACAACAACTTTTTTTATGGTGTCTTGGCAAGCAGAAATTATTTTAATACTTGAATTTGATTAATCTTTTATTATGGTTTGTGCTTTTCTTGTACCTTGTAGAAGAAAACCATCCCCATCTCAAGGTTAAAAGATATCATCTATATTCTATAACATTATCTTTTTGTATTTGTATCCATCTGGAATTCATATATGTAGATCTAATTTCCTTTATCATTTTTTTAAAGATTTTATTTATTTATTTGACAGAGAGATACAGCGAGAGAGGGAACAGAAGCAGGGGGAGTGGGAGAGGGAGAAGCAGGCTTCCTGCTGAGCAGGGAGCCCGATGCGGGGCTCGATCCCAGGACCCTGGGATCATGACCTGAGCCGAAGGCAGACACTTAACGACTGAGCCACCCAGGCACCCCTTCCTTTATCACTTTTTATGCTAGAGTTATTTACTAGTCATTTTTCCCTAGTTCCTGCAATGATATCTCTACTTTATGTGATTTCCACATATGCATAGGTATGTTCCATTTCTTTATTCTGTTTGTTTTTGTTAAAAGCATGGATGTTTAAAATTCAGAATATGGACCATGGGTTAAATAGCTGAATCTGCTACTTGTAACCTTGAGCAAGTTGCTTAACTTCCTTATAACTCTAACTTCTCACTTATAAAATAGCTATAGTATCTTCGTCATAAGGTTATTATGTTGTACATATAGTAAGAGCCATATGTGTAACTTACAACATCTTAGATGTTTCCATGACAATACCACACTGTCCTCACTAAAATAGCTTTGTAATAAGACATTTTGTCAAGTCCCTTTTACATCCTTTTTAGTGTTTATTACTGGTTTGGCTATACCTTGCCTTTTGATCTTGCACACATATTTGAGAATAATGTTGATGGAATCTTTGGAAACCCATTTTTATTTTCATCTGAATTGTATAAGATAGGTGTGTCATTTTAGAAAGTTTACTTTGTTAATGAGACTCTATTCTTGAGTGCTGTATCTCTATTTAGTTATATCTTGCAAAATTTCCTTTTCTATGGAAAGGTCATAACCTCTTTTGTAATTTTATTATATAGCTCATATTTTTGTTGCCATTAGAAAACATCTATTTTTATTTTTATTTATTTTTTTAAAGATTTTATTTATTTATTTGACAGAGAGAGACACAGTGAGAGAGGGAACACAAGCAGGGGGAGTGGGGAGAGGGAGAAGCAGGCTTCCCGCTGAGCAGGGAGCCCGATGTGGGACAGATCCCAGGACCCTGGGACCATGACCTGAGCCGAAGGCAGATGCTTAGTGACTGAGCCACCCAGGCGCCCGAAAACATCTATTTTTAAATGATATTTTCTTAATTATTTGTTTCTGGGTTTGATGCTACTTGACTTAGAGCAGGAAGGAAAGATACAGGTCAAAACAGTATCTGATATAGTTTGCATTTCTGTGGGGACTTTTTTTTTTCCCCTCTCCTCTACTTTTCCTGGTTTCCTCCATCTCATGTTCTCTCTCATTCCATTTTTCTTCTCATACCTTCTCTGAGCCTTTATCTTTCACTTTTGAACTATTTTGTAGAGTTCGTTGTTTCATTAAATTTTTTGAAGTCCTCACAATATCTTTAAACATTTTCCCATAAGTCCTTTTTAACTGCTTGTTTGTCCTGTTCCTTTTACTCATTCTTTTTTGAGATGTCTCTGTCTAGTTTCCTTGACATATCTTTTTAATTGTTGCTCATCTTTCATTTCTTCTTGGGCCTGTTTTTGATGTTTGTGTGTGGGTGCATATGGGGCATGTCAGGGGTAGGAAAGAACCAGAACTCTACTATCAGCTGGCAGGAGTTATTCCTATGGCACAGGGTTGTAGGTGAGAGTACATTCTTGTCACATTTTCTTACTCCCAGCCCCCTTGAGTCAGCATTGCACAGCTGCTGATAATGCGGAGCCTCTCTCACTCCTGCCTCCTGAATCAACAGACTGCTTTCTGTAAATACCGCTTGATGTGTTCCTCCCTTCTTCTACAATCTGGTTTCTGGGGAAATTCTCATCCTCGGTCCGTGCACAGTTTCTGTTGTTCTAAAGAAGGAATTGCTAGGTTTTATCCCTCAGAGATTTTGCTTTCCTCCTGAAAGCTGAAAGCTTTGTCTAGATTTTGCCTTCCTCCTGAAAGCTGAAAGCTTTGTCTATAGCCTAGGAGTATTTGCTCATTCATATAGCAAATATTACTAAGTACAATCTGCCAAGTACTTAGTTAGTTTCTGGACAACATTTGACAACATGAAAATTTATGGAATATTCCCTTAACACTTTCATTCTTGCGAAGAGAGTTATGCATACACAAAAATTATAATACAATAAATTAATTGCCATGATGGAATTATGTGCAAAATGTTGAAAGGCAAAAAGCATGCCTAAATGCTAATTAACTTCAGTTAATTCCTAACACAGGCGATAGACCTACTACATGTAAGCTACTGTGCTATGTGAAGAAGCAGCAGTGACTAAGATAGGCATGATTCTTGTCCTGATGAAGTTTATAAGCTAGTTGGTGACAGTGACTTCTAAGCTGGTAAACTTAAAGAGAATGTTCTAAACAGTGGGAAGAATGTGCATAAGAAAAGAAACATAAGAAAGTGTGGCAAGTTTATGAAACTATGAGAAGGCTAGTAGTGGATCATAAAAATCCAGCAGTGCTTGTGGTGAATGATGTAGCTGGATGGGTAGGTTAGGGCCATAGAGAGAATACATAGTGTACTATCAGAGCAGTTGGTTTGATCCTATAGATATGGAAGTGGGTTCATTGAAGGATTTTTAATAAACAATACTATCAGATTAGTATGTTAGTGATAACACTCATAAATAAATATGAAAGATTTCTTTAGAGGAAGTCAAGACTAGAGCCTGGACCAATGAATAAGGTGTCTATATTGACAGACAAGGAAGAGGAAAGTTCTGAGCATAGGTAGTTGAAATAGGTTGAGAGAAAGAGAACAGTGGCAACAAAAATGGAAGATTTTTTTTTTAGCTAATCAGCTCTGGGGGACAGGACTTCAGTCCCTTTCAGGTTTCTGATGGAAATAAAAGGATACGTTTTGGTGTTAACCATAGGAGGAGATGTCTTATGTTTGGTGGTGGATATAACACTTATTAAAAGGTTTCAGAGAAATCTTACAAAAGCAAGTTTCAAAAAGTAGTAATTGGAATAAAGGGAACTAGGAAGTAATCAGATAAGAATTTTGTCCATCTCTATCACTTTCTTCAGCTGAATGAGTTCTCATTTATGTTTCCTTCTACAAATTTGGTATTCTCTTTCTAAGGTGGCTTCTTCAGTAAGGTTCATGGTGTTTTCTTTTTCCCATTCTATAACATCAGATTCTGCTTGATTTGGGTTTGACATGAACTAAAATCTTGCCCCAAGATTACTTCTGGTGCCAAAGGATGGACTAGATATCTGTCCTATGTCCTATTTTAAATTACTGATTGATAGAATAAAAGGACCACTTCTGGTTGAATTGGTGGTAGTTCTTGCAGTATATTGGCTTACTCCTTTCAGACTGTGGATGCAGTAGACCCTTTTTAAGAAGGGTAAAGGGAAGGGTTAACACTGAAATGTATAGTATAGAATATTACCAAAGGAAACATAAGTAGTCGTGTTGGTGGGAGGCAGATAATGAGCTTAATTTTGAGTATCTTGACTTTGAAAACCCTTGTCATTCAAAAAGAGGGGGTCTACTATAGCTGGATACTGTGAAAGGTCAGAATATCTCCAAAATGGTCTGAGATGGAGGTTCATATGCAGAAGGATTATTGAGGAATGCCCTCAGAATCAACATCTATTTGAGGCATGAAGAAAGTAGAATTGTGCAGGTGAAGTAGAACTGAGATGCATTTCCAAAATAGACTTTAACCCATCTCAGGAAAGCGCTGGATCTGGGATGGTTCTTCAGAATTGTCCTACATTAACACAACAATGGGGACAGACCTTTATTTAACAGTTATAGGATGTGGAATTACTTAAGGAGGGGGCATAACTTTGATTAAGATAGCTTTTTTTTTTCACTTTTATTGATATGCAGTGCTACATGTCAATTAGAAGTTTAAGGTGTACAGTATAAGGACTTATATACTGTGAAATACTATGATTTTACTTAACATCCATCATCTATAGACCTAAATTATTTTTCCTTGTGATGAGAATTTTTAGGATCTACTCTCCTACCACATTTTTTAAATTTTTAAAAAAAATTTAAAGATCTTATTTAAATTCCAGTTAACATACAATGTAATACTAGTTTCAGGTGGACAGTATAGTGATTCAACACTTCCATACAATACCTGGTGCTCATCACAAGTGCACTTAGTCCCCATCACTTATTTCACTTACTCCCCACCCCACCTCCCCTCTGGTAATCCTCAATTTGCTCTCTATAATTAAGAGTCTGTTTTTTGGCTTGTCTCTTTCTTCCCTTTGCTCATTTGTTTGTTTGTTTGTTTCTTAAATTCCACATATGAGTGAAATCATATGGTATTTGTCTCTCTCACAGACTATTTCACTTAGCACTTATTCTTTAGCTTCATTTATGTCATCGCAAAGGGCATGATTTCATCCTTTTTATGGCTGGATAATATTCCATACAATCACTTCTTTATATGCTCATCAGTTGATGGACACTTGGGCTATTTCCACAATTTGGCTATTGTAGATAATACTGCTATAAACATCAGGTTTCATGTATCCTTTTGAACTAGTAGTTTTGTATTCTCTGGGTAAGTGCCTATTAGTACAATTGCTGAGTTGTAGGGTAGTTCTATTTTCAAATTTTTCAGGAAAACTCCATACTGTTTTCCAGAGTGGCTGTACCAGTTTGTATTCTCAACAACAAGTGCAAGAGGATTCTCCTTTCTCCACATCCTTGCCCAAACTGTTTCTTATATTGTTGGTTTTAACTATTCTGACAGGTGTGAGATGATACTTCATTGTAGTTCTATTTGTATTTCCCTGGTAATCAGTGATGTTGAGCATCTTTTAATGTGTCTATTGGTCATCTGTGTCTTCAATGGAAAAATATCTATTCATGTCTTCTGACCATTTTAATTGGATTATTCAGTTTTTAGATATTAAGTTTTATAAGTTATTCATATATTTTGGATACTAACACTTTATCAGATATGTCATTGCAAATATCTTCTCCCATTCCTTAGGTTGTCTTTTAGTTTTGTGGATTGTTTCCTTTGCTGTGCAGAATCTCTTTATCTTAATAAAGTGCAATAGTTCATATCTGCTTTTGTTTCCTTGCCTTAGGAGACATTTCTAGAAAGAAGTGCTATGGCTGACATCAAAGAGGTGATTGCCTGTGTTTCCTAGGATTTTTATTGTTTCAAGTGTCCCATTTAGGTTTTAATCCATTTTGAATTTATTTTTGTATATGGTATTAGAAACTGGTTCAGTTTCATTCTTTTGCATATTGCTGTCCAGTTTTCCCAACACCATTTGTTGAAGAGACCGTCTTTTTCCCATTGGAGAATTTATCCTGCTTTGTTGAAGATTAGTTGACCATATGGTTGTGAGTTCACTTCTGGGTTTTCTCTTCTGTTCTGTTTATCTATGTGTCTTGGTGCCAGTACCATACTGTTTTGATTGCTACAGCTTTGTAATATAACTTGAAGTCCAGAGTTGTGATGCCTCCAGGTTTGCTTCCTCTTTTTCAGGATTGCTTTGACTATTTGGAGTCTCTTGTGGTTCCATACGAATTTTAGAATTGTTTGTTCTAGGTCTTTGAAAAATGCTGGTGGTATTTTGATGGGGATTGCATTAAATATGTAGATTGCTTTGGGTAGTATAGACACTTTAACAGTATTTGTTCATGTAATCCATGAGCATGGAATGTCTTTCTACTTCTTTGTGTCTTATTTTTTTCAGTGTTTTATAGTTTTTAGAGTACAGGTCTTCCACTTCTTTGGTTAGGTTTATTCCTAGGTATCTTAATGTTTTTGCTGCAATTGTAAATGGGATTGATTCCTTAATTTCTGCTGCTTCATCACTGGTATATAGAAATACAACAAACTTCTGTACATTGATTTTTGTATTCTCCAATTTTACTGAATGTGTTTATCAGTTTGGGGAATTTCAGATGTTCTATATAGAGTATCATGTCATCTGCAAATAGTGAAATTTTACTTCTTCCTTGCTGATTTGGATGCCTTTTATTTCCTTGTGTTGTCTGATTGCTGTGGCTAGGACTGCCAGTACTATGTTAAATAACAGTGGTGAAAGTAAACATCCTCGTCTTGTTCCTGGCTGTAGAGGAAAAGCTCTCAGTTTTTCCTTATTGAGGAGGATATTACCTGTGGGGATTTCATGGATGGCCTTTATTAGGTTGAGGTATGTTCTTTCTAAACCTACTTTGTTGAGGGCTTTCTTTTTTTTCTTTCCATGAGTGGATGTTGTACTTTGTCAAATGCTTATTCTGTGTCAATTGAAAAGATCATATGGTTCTTATCCTTTTATTGTGGTGTGTTACATTGACTGGCAAATAATAAACGACCCTTGCAACCCAGAAATAACATCCCACTTGATTGTGGTGAAGGGTTTTTTATTTTTTTTAAATGTATAATTGGGTTTGGTTTGCTAGTATTTTGAGAACTTTTGCCTCTATGTTCATCAGGGATGTTGGCTTGTATTCTATTTTTGTGGAGTCTTTATCGGTTTTGATATCAGAGTAATGCTAGCCTCATAGAATGAATTTGGAAGTTTCCCTTTTTTTGTCTTTTTTTCTCCCTTTTTCTTTGTGTCTGTGCTCCCCAATCCCACCCCACCCTACCCCTTCTCCTCTCCACCCCCTCCTTCTTCACCACCCCTCCCTTCCTACCAATGCCCTCTTTATTTTGGAACTTCTCATTCTAAGTTGAAAGCTTTTTGAGAATATGAAGCCAATATGACTTATTACCATGATATTTGCTGCAGAGCTATACAAATTTCTTTCCTACCTAGCAGGTACTAAGTAAGTTATCATTGCAATGTGAGTGAAAGAAAGCTGTAAAAAAGGACCTAACCTTGCAGGGAGTGCGGAGGTGGGAAATGGAAAAAGTGTGTTGCTAACCGAACTGTCTTATTGGTGTCTGTAATGAGGTTCTGCTAGTTGTACTGATTTTTTCTTTTTTTTTTTTTATGTGCAAAGTATAAGAAAACAAAACTTTAGTAAAATTAGCTATGGTTTATTGATTTACAAGATACCAATTAAATAACTTGGATTTCATGGATTTGATTTGATTGCTTTAGAAGGGGCTAAATGTCCGTTTTGGCACCAGTAGATGGAGCCTTCTTTTGAGATGAAAATGCCAAGGTTATTCACCAAAGTTTCTTAAATAGTTTACGAGTCCCTGTGGACAGGATGGGAATTTCAAGTTAAACCTTAGATTCACTTTTAAAATGTTTCTTCTTACTCTTTGAAGATACAGGATTTGAAAAGTTATTCTAAAATAGAAAATTTAAAAATGGAGAAAAAAAGTGACAAAAATACCATGGGAAGTATGCTTTCTTTTTAGTTTAACAACTTGAAAAATATAGAACTTGATTCTGGCTCTGGTTTTAGTTAAGCTCTTAGCTATTTGAGAAGTCTTACTCCTAACTTTAAGTGGCAGGCTAGTCTTTGATCTCTAATTTTTCAGGTAAGCAATTTTATCTTTTTAAAATTTAACAATAAAAATACTGAAATAATATTGTGAAATATTTTAGGATAGAAATTTTTAATCTCTCTCATTGCCTCAATGCCAACTCAAGGAATATTCACAATTTTAAATTTTCTTTTCAAATATTGCCTTACTTTGATATGGTAGAAAGAATATTTGAATTCTAGTTCTCCTTGATTTGCTGAGTGAATAGAGCCTAAATTTTATTGTCTTGATTTTTCTGCTATAAATCGGGAGAGTGATATCTAAAGGCACTGTCCTATCAGTTAAAGGAAAGAAACTAGTGTGAAAATAATTGTAAACAATGTACTAGATGCTTTGGGTAATGGTAAATTGAAACATGCTTAAACTTGTAAAAGTAAAAAAAACTTGTAAAAGTAAAAAAAAAATTAGTAACTGTGATATACTGTAAATTAGGAAGTCTTTCTATTTCTTTAGAAGTCAAATTACTCTGAAGAGAATGTTTTTAATAGTTGTGCCAAAATTTTTACTTCAAATCGGGTTAAGATAAAATCACAAGAGACCATGTTGCTTAAGAAAAAAAAATCATTAAAGGGGATAAAATGTTACCATTTTTGCTTAATAACCATAAAGGAGAAATTATGGTAGACAGGAAAGCTTAATCTAACAAAAGGAAACTTGAAATTACTTGGGAAGGAATCAGAAGGGCTCTGATCAGGGCAGTGTGTTTCAAATGGTCAAGAATCACTTGGAAACCAAATAAAAATTCAGCTTCCTTGGCACCATTTTCACATAATCTGACTCAGATTTGGGGATAAAGAATCTGTACTTTAGGGGAAAAAAGCTCTGTATTTTAAACATCCCAGGTAATTTTGCTACATGGGTAGTACTTATTCATTATCAATATATATGACTTTAGACCTTTTCTATGTTCAATTCTACTTGACCTTATTTTTAGGAAATAGTAAAGTAAAAAAAAAAAACAAATTTTATTTATTTGACAGAGAGAGAGAGAGAGACAGTGAGAGAGGGAACACAAGCAGGAGGAGTGGGAGAGGGAGAAGCAGGCTTCCCGTGGAGCAGAGAGGCCGATGTGGGGCTCGATCCCAGGACCCTGGGATCATGACCTGAGCTGAAGGCAGATGCTTAACCGACTGAGCCACCCAGGTGCCCCAAAATGATCAAATTTTAAACTGAGTTTAGTTTAATGACATCTCTAGTTAAAAGCACTAACAAAAATATAGATAGAAGTAATTGAAAGAAACTTTTATTTTGCTGTTCTTATGAATTGAATTGGACTTGTGTAGTAAAACGTAAAAACTGAAGCTAATAAGGACTTACACAAATAGAAAATATTGTATAGATTCTGCATGATGACATAAGTTGCCATACAGTTCTGAATAGCTGAGAAAGTCTATGTGACTTTTCCAATGTTCATATGAATCACTAGAGGGCAACATATACTATACCTTTAAGATCACATATCTCAGAATTGTTTGTAGTTACAGGGAGTGAATGCAGGGCCTAAACTGGCAGAAGTCAGAAAAATAAAAGCTGCAACTATAATTACTGCTCAAATCATCAGATAATTTAGTTAACTGCATGAAACCATCAATAGCAGTTATTTATCTGTTGAATGAATTATTAAAGTTTTTCTCTTGATTTTTGGAAAAAATCAAGTAGATATGGTCCTTGTCCTCTAAAACTCATGTACACAATCATGCAGAATGAGTCATAAAAAATGGAGTCCTTTTCTCTCAAACATGCATCAATTACAGAAAAGCCACAAAATCCCTTTTTGCTGTATAGAGTGTCCTGCATGTGCAGTGTGGCTTATTCTTAATATTGTATTATCTGGGCTCATCTCATCATTGCTTAGGTTTAAAAAAAAAATGAAAGAAGCTTCCAATGAAGAATAACAGTAATTGACTTCTTTTCAACCAGAATTAGGGAAAAAGAAAACACCTTAAAAATCATAGTTGATTTTCACACTTCAAATTTTTTTTTCATATTTTTATATCTAGGTGACAATTTTTTTTTTTGTTCTTTAATGATTAAATGTTATAAAGCCATTTTGGAGGAAAGTTGGTTATAAGAATAAATGAATGAAAACACAAATTGATGAAATTTTCTGACCCTAAAAAAAAAAAGTGGGGAGGAAGTTAGAGAATGGAGATGGGGAAGACTATAGTTGTGGAGGTAGAGAAACATAGTGGGGAAAAGGACTGCATATCTGAAGCTGGAACACTATATTCTAAAAGAAGCAAAGCCTATGTATTAAAATATGTATAATCTAATCCTGCTGTTTAAATACAGCAGATGGAGAGTTACCAGTTAAGTTTTAAGCACTTAATATATGCTAGACAAAATGCTTTCTATTTCATTTTCTCAAGGAATTTATGGAATGAGAGCTATCACCATATACATTTTATGAATGGGAAAGCTGACATTTTAGAGGTTAATTTATTGGAAGAGCTGAAACACAGATCCAAGCAATGAGTCCAGAGCCTGTGGTCTTAACAACTCTGCCTTTGTCCTTCTTCCGTGGATAGATGCTTCTCAATAGAAGTAGAATAAAGTTTTAGGCATCTCTGCCAGAAAATGGGCATACAAGTTTCACAAAATTAAGTCCCCTCCTAGTTTACTGATATAAAAATCTACATGGAGACATTATCCAGGTCCATATTGCTTGTGTGTATGAAGTATTGAAACATTTATATGTATGTATTAATTTGGCTTAAAAACAGTAAACCTGGGTTCAGTTTCAATCTAAGAAGCCCAATGGCACAATTCAGAGTTGGCGAATATATATTAACATGAATCTGTTTTGTGATTTTAGGGAAACAGTGGGAGACTAAAGAAAAATTAGGCATTCATCCATTTATTTAAAGCTTTTTTAAAATTTTTTTTATTGTTATCTTAATCACCATACATTACATCATTATATTTAAAGGTTCTTAAACACTGCTTTTGGAAGGGATTTGTGGATGCTAGAGGAAAACTAAGGCTTTACTCCAGCCTCAAAGAAACTAAATAGTCTTTACTTGACCTCTGACTCGGTATCCTGCAATTTCATTTTCTTGAGTTAGAGCACTGGTCAAGTGAAACTATATTAAGGAGAAAAAATCACAAACAAGCAAACACCATAAAGCTCTGAAATGCTGGTGGACTTTCCGAGGTATGTCTAATTTTAATATTTCATTTCTTAGTATCGACCTTCTAAAAATTCAGAATTAAACTCAAGTCTCCAACCTTACCATGCAAAAAATAAGTCAAAACCAGTCTGTAATTTACTTAAAAAAAAGTGATCTTAAAACTTATTCTCGATTTGAGTTATGGAGTTGCACAAAGTTACACCTTTCAAAGAGCTTTCCAAAACATTACTCCCCTCTATGTATCAGGATAGCCTAGGTAGTCACCAGAGTGTAGATTATGCTGCAGTAACAAACAATCCCCAATTCAGTAGCTTAAAACCAAAGCTTTATTTTTCAGTCATGCTGCCATTCCTTCATGGGTCAGCTGAGAGCTCTACTCCTGGACAGACATCATCCTCACTTTTTTTTTTTTAAAGATTTTTATTTATGAAGGAAGGAGGGAGGGAGACGGAAAACATGAACACAAGCAGGGGAGAGGAGCAGGGAGAAGCAGACTCTCTGCTGAGCAGAGAGCCCAACACTGGGCTTGATCCCAAGACCCTCATCCTCCCAGGATGAGCCACCCAGGTGGCCCTCAACCTCACTCTTGAGCAGCCTGCCTCAGGACCTACTGTCTTGACCGTTGCTCTGAACATGGCAAAGGGAAAAGAGAACTCAGAAGTGTCTCACCTCAGTAATATACCTTTTGGGCTGCAGGTGGCTTATAACTAATTGTCCAGAATTACATAGCCCTGCTTAACTATATGGGTGGGAGCTTCCTCGAAAAAAGCAATCCACGGTGGTTCCCGATGAAGGAAAAACAGAAGTTATGTGAATTGGCAGTAGTGATAACCATATTCCTCAAACAGAAAAATACCTTTCCTTTTTACCCAAATAAGATACTTAAGTTTTACATATGATTTGCAAAAATCGAGTTAAAACTTTTGACAATATGGAAATATTTTAAGGGTAAAATTTAAGCCATTAACATCTTAGAGGTATCTTGTTTAATTAGGCTTAGAAGAAAAAGGAATCAATTTCTTTTCTGTCCAGATTAGCTTTGAAATTTTAAGTTTTTATCCCAGTGTGATAGACTAACATATCTATATGTATATGTGTGTGTGTTTAATTAAATACATATAAAGTTTACAGGTCCAAAGACTTAACCAGCTTCAAGGTAGATCTATAGTGTCTTTGTGATAGTTCAAGATAAATTGGTAGTCTCTCAACTGCTCTATCTAGATAACTTTCAAATTTAATTGTGTACATATGCCTACTTTAAGAGAAATATTTTTTTACTGTATTAATAGAATAGTTTGGCAGTGTTAATGATTCTTTTTCTTTAGAAATACTATATATATTCCATTTTTCATTTTCTGGTTTTCAGAAACCTTTCTTTCTTGCTCCCAAATTTCATGTAATAGCTAGTTACCATCTCTTCCAGTAACTCTTATATATTATTCATTAAAAAGAACTTCATGGGCACCTGGGTGGCTCAGTCAGTTGAGTGGCCAATTCTTTCAGCTCAGGTCATGATCTCTGGGTCCTGGGATCAGGTCCCACGTTGGGCTCTGTGTTTAGCGGGGAGTCTGCTTGAGGATTCCCTCCCTCTCCTATTGCCCCTCCCCTCCCACTCACAGGTGTTTTCTCTCTCTCTCTCTCTCTCTCAAATAATCTTAACAAAATGACTTCAGAATTTTATAAACCATGAAAACTACTCAATGGTAAAAGCCTATTCACTTGTCATCTTACTTAGACTGATAGAATTCTTTTCCTTATTACAATTCATTTTATAAAAATACCTAGATTTTTTTCCTTTGCTATTTTTTTCCCTTAAAATCAAGTTTGAAAACTAATGGGATATATACACAAATAACGCTAAAATAAAGCCAGTTTTAAGGAGGTTGGCAGTAGAAACACAATCACAATATAAACCTTAAGTGTCCCAGGATATCTGTGACACAGGCAAATAAAATTATAATGTTCACTGAGAAATGTACTATTCCTGGTTTCAAAACTGAGGATTTCTCTTCCTCTGCTCCTCCATTTGCTTGCATTCTCTGTCTCTAAAATAAATAGATAAATCTCTATATAGTTTTTTTTAATTTGAGTTTGAGTCCTCTTCTGTATTTAAAATATTTACTTTTTTCCCCATATTGACTTTTATTTTTTAAATGATTAAGCATATGTTTACATTCTTATTGTAATGGTGGGCATTTGAGAGAAATGGTAGATGGAAGAGCTGAAGAAGAAAAGATAGTAAAACAATAAGAATGAGTTACATATAAACTTTAACATTTTTCATGAGATAATGTTAATAAAAGAAAAATCTACAGAAAAGTAAAAGAGACAAGGAGAAGTTACAAATGAAGTATAAGAAAATACTTGACTTTAAAAGAGGAGAAAAGAGGGGGCACCTGGGTGACTTAGTTGTTAAGCGGCTGCCTTTGGCTCAGGTAATGATTCCAGGGTCCTGCTTCTCCCTCTGCCCCTCCCCCTGCTTGTGCTCTCTCACTTTCTCTCTGTCAAATAAATAACATCTTTAAAAAAAATTAAATAGGAGAAAATAGGAAAGTATAAATTCAAGAAATATATTTCAGAGAAGATATATTGGTTAGGTTTTTTAAATCACTTAAAACTTTTTAAACTATAACTATTGTCAAGTTCTGCTATACAGAATCTACCAATTTTTCACTTAGAATAGAATAGTCCTTGAAATATTTCTTATACCACTAGGGTGCCATTCAGTAAATTGCTTCTTCATAAGCACTAAATTGCACACTAATGTCTTGAGAAAGAAAGCTGTCTACTCCCTAGGATTATAAATACTATCTCATTAGTTCTAAAAACACACCCATGGGGACGGAAAATGGAAATAGGAAATATTTCTCTCATTTTAGAGGTTGAACCATTGAGACACTGAACATAGAATATCAGCATTATCAATACTCCAAATTCTAGAACTCTCAACGTAAAACCTAATGTTGGAACTACTAAGTAAGGAATTTATAACTCAGCAGTTATCTGCAGGTCCATATTTGCAAAGCATGTGCTGGGAACTATGAAAAATCTGACTTCTTAAGCCCCTATTCAGTTTGTTGTATCAAGGATTGCCATGGTAATGTGAACAAAGGAAAGAAATGGCAAGTGAACAAAATGAGGCAGTAGTATGTTTAGATAAAGTGGGTGAACGGGGGCACCTGAGTGG
This sequence comes from Zalophus californianus, assembly GCF_009762305.2. Lineage (NCBI taxonomy): Eukaryota > Metazoa > Chordata > Mammalia > Carnivora > Otariidae > Zalophus > Zalophus californianus. The sequence continues at coordinate 53,661,877 of NC_045596.1, read as the reverse complement.
TTCAGTCTGTTAAGCATCTGCCTTTGGCTCAGATCATGATCCCTGCTCCTCCCTGCCCCTACCCAAACCCCTGCCTTTGTGCTTTCTCTATCTCTCAAAAAAAAATCTTTAAAAAAATGGGTGAATGGATGAAGCTTAAATGTTCATAATATTCATCAAGGTAATATTAATCCTGAAATATACATGACTGAGGAAGGGGTCAAAAAGAAATTGACTCCGGACAAGAATATCTTCTAGAAATTCCACATTTTTACTTTAAAATTCCTTCTATAACTTATTACAACTTTCTGGCTTTTATTTTCTGAAATTTTTCTTAATTTCAGGGGATTTGCATTTTTTTTTCATGACTTGGTGGGTTTTTTTGTTGCGCTCTGGGAGGGGGGGTAAGATGGAGCACTGGCAGCTTAGCCCTTAAGAGCATGAGTCCTTCCACATACTGTCCCAGTGTTTCAGTGTCCATAGTGTAGCTTCCTCATGACTACGGCAGAAGCGCTGATGATACTGGGAGCCATGCTGAAGTCCATGGATCCTTACGGGGTCGCCTTATTCTGTTGGCCCTAATGCCTTGGTTCCTGCTGGCGTACTTTTGCTCCATGTCAAGATCAGTAGTTACTACAAAATTGTCTAACACCATTTCTCTAAAGTGTTTCAGTTGTTTACATTCACACACATGCTCAGTTTTCTCCAGACCTCTATCTTCTTCTCAAAGTCTGATTCTTCTTCCCAGCTATCAGAACCATGGGCCTCACCAGTCCTCCTAACATGTCTGGAATGTCACAGACAAAAATTCAAGTCCTAGTCTCAACTAGGTGATGACTAAGTTCCTACATAAGAGCTTGAATGCAAACAGATGTGTCTAGGGAAGTAATGCTTAACTCCATCACTAACATCTAAGCCTAAACACTCAACCTACACTACAACTGTGTTTCCCCAGAGTAATATGTGGGTGCTTAGCATACAACTGAAGAGGACACATGAGACTGTGAGCTTGCTTAAAAGTATATTCCAGTCTTTTTGGTTTCATTTATTTTTCAAAAATGATACAATTTAGTCCCTCCCTACAAGTCCCCTCTCTAAAATTATAATGGTGTCCCAGAGTCAAGTTATGTTTTCCTGTTTCCAGTGTACTTACTTCACTCATCTTTTAGATTAAAAAATCAATAGAGTCCTGATTTTTTTCTGGGGGAAAATTTAGAGAAATTTTGGAGGATTTGGAGAAACGCCTGGGTTCCGTATTTCTGATGGAATATAGATTTCCCATTTAAATTCTTACTTAAAAACTTTACTGAGTATTTCAAAGAAGAATTTAAACTGGTTAAATTAGAATAGAAGACATATTAAGAAAGAAAACTTAATTTTATTGTGAAATAAATTTGAACTCTAGCTTCCTAGTACTTTTTCCTTTGAGACCTGAAAGTGAGTGCTGAGGATCATATTAGTGGCAACATTGCTTCCCTTGCCTAAGTGATCAATTTCAGTTATATCATTGCTGGTTGAGGATGGCCTTGTGCTTTTAAAATATTTTCAGTGATTGATGGTGCCAGAGATCTTGAAGTTTACAGCACTGTGTTTTACTCTCTGTGACTTGAGTTGGTCTCTTTGCGGTCCTTTGCCAATCCTGACATTTTTCTGACAATCATTTGCCTTTTCACTCTGTTGATGTTTCCCTTTGCGTTCAGGAGCTTTAGGGTGTTGTTGTTGTTGTTGTTATTGTTTTTAAGCTTTAGTTTTGATGCAATCTCATTTTATTTTTGTTGCCTGTGCATTTGATGTCATTCAAAAATATTGCCAAGACCAGGGTGCCTGGGTGGCTCAGATAGTTAAGCGTCTGCCTTCGGCTCAGGTCATGATCCCAGGGTCCTGGGATTGAGTCCTGCATCAGGCTTCCTGCTCAGTAGGGAGCCTGCTTCTCCCTCTGCCTCTCTCTGTCTCTTATGAATAAATAAATAAAATCTTTAAAAAAATTATTGCCAAGACCAATGTCAAGAAGCTGTTTCCCTTACATTTCTTTCTAGGAGTTTTTTCGTTTCAGGTCTTACATTTGTCTTTAATCCATTTTGAGTTGAATTTTGTATATGGTGTGAGATAAGGGTCAACTTTCTTATGTATGTGGGTATCCAGTTTCCCCAGCTCTTACTGAAGAGATCATCTTTTCCTCCATAGAGTGTTCTTGGCACCCTAAGATCAATTGACTGTAAATGTAGGAATTTATTGCCTCTGTATTCTGTTCCATTGGTCTATAAATCTGTTTTTAAGGAGTACTTCCCTATTTTGATTACTATAGCTTTATATTAGAGTTTGAAGTCAAGAAGTGTGATACTTCCAGTCTTGTTCTTGGTCAAGATGTTTTGGGTTTTTGAGGTTTTCCATTGTTCCTTAAGAACAGCTTCTTCCTCCACCCACAGACAAAATAAATAAACTGTTACATATGGATCAACATCCTCAAAGAAATCCAAAAAGTAGGTGAGAGAATTTTACACAAGGAGCAACTACCCATTCTATATGGGTATTTGGGAGTAAATACCATATAAGCAAATACCCATATTGAATCAAGTAGGAAAAATAGACACATTGGTACCATAACCCCCAAAACCCTCACCCCCAACACAGTGCCATATAATCAGGAAGGAATTCTCAACTCCTACCTTCTTTTGGAGGAGCAAAAAACAGAAGAGGGAAGAACCCTCCTAAACTCATTTTTTGAGGCCAGCAACACCTCGATACCAAAGCCAGACAAAGCTATCACAAGAAAACTATAGGCCACTAACAGATGCAAAAGTCTCCCACAAAATATGAGCTAACACAATTAAATAGGACATTAAAAGGATTATATACCATGACCAAGTAGAATTTATCCCTGTGATGCAAGGATGGTTCAACATAGACAAAAATGTGATCTATCACATTAACAGGTAAAACAAACCACATTAAAGATAAAAAAAAATGATCATCTCAATAGGAAGATGCATTTAACAAAATTCAGCATCCTTTCATGAAGAAAAAAATTGAGTATGAAAGGAATGTACCTCAACACAGTAAAGGCCAATGAATGGGAAGACATTCTGTATTCCTATTTTAGAAGAATATTGTTAAATCTGTGCTATAAAAATTTATCTACAGACTCAATGTTATCCCTGTCAAAATTCCAAAGGCATTTTTCAGAGAAACCAAAAAGCATTCCTAAAATTAGGAATGGAGAAATATGTACAAACAATTTATCTTATAAGAAGTTAATATCTAAAATAAAAAACTGCTATCGCTTAAAAAAAAAAACTGACCTAAAAATGGGCAAAGGTCTTGAATAGGCATTTCTCAAAAGATACCAATAACCAGTAGGTAGGCATATGAAGAGGTACAAAGATTTGTAATATCAATAAGATATTTAAAGTGCCATTGCTTAAATGTGTGTTGAGGTACATTCCTTTCATACTCAATTTTTTGAGTAGGAAGATGCATTTGACAAAATTCAGCATCCTTTCATGAAGAAAAAAAGTGAGATGATCATTTTTTTTTATCTTTAATGTGGTTTGTTTTACCTGTTAATGTGATAGATCACATTTTTGTCTATGTTGAACGATCCTTGCATCACAGGGATAAATTCTACTTGGTCATGGTATATAATCCTTTTAATGTCCTATTTAATTGTGTTAGCTCATATTTTGTGGGAGACTTTTGCATCTGTTAGTGGCCTATAGTTTTCTTGTGATAGCTTTGTCTGGCTTTGGTATCGAGGTGTTGCTGGCCTCAAAAAATGAGTTTAGGAGGGTTCTTCCCTCTTCTGTTTTTTGCTCCTCCAAAAGAAGGTAGGAGTTGAGAATTCCTTCCTGATTATATGGCACTGTGTTGGGGGTGAGGGTTTTGGGGGTTATGGTACCAATGTGTCTATTTTTCCTACTTGATTCAATATGGGTATTTGCTTATATGGTATTTACTCCCAAATACCCATATAGAATGGGTAGTTGCTCCTTGTGTAAAATTCTCTCACCTACTTTTTGGATTTCTTTGAGGATGTTGATCCATATGTAACTGTTTATTTATTTTGTCTGTGGGTGGAGGAAGAAGCTGGAGTTTCCAGTTCTGCCATTTTGCTGACTCACAGGTCATTTCTATTCAGGAATTTCCTGTGGTAGACTCAGCTATTTGGAAGAGCTCTGCAACTGACCTAAGTTCTAAAGAATATTGAAAAAATGAAGATGACTCAAATTACATTTTGTAGACTGTTTGGAGGGAAAATGATCTCTTTGACCACCTTTGACCTCATTGTTGAGGGTACTTTTTTTTTTTTTTACAAGGATCCACATATATTTGGTCAGTTAATTTACAAAAAGGAATCCAAGAATACACAATGAGGAAAGGACAGTCTCTTCAATAAATATTGAGAAAACTGGATAGCCATATGCCTAAGGGAAACTATAAGGATGTTTTAATATATGAATTTTATTTTAGTAGATATTTCTATGATCATCTCAATAGGTGCAGAAAAAACATTTCACAAAATTCATCCATTTATGATAAATTCTCAAAGTGGTTATGTAAGGAATGTATCTCAACATGATAAATGCCATATATGACAAGCCCACAGCTAATATCCTACTCAGTGGTGAAAAGCTGAAAGTTTTTCCTTTAAGATCAGGAATAAGACAAGGATACTCAACTCTCACCACTTTTATTCAACTAAGTATTAGAAGTCCTAGCCAGCACAATTAGGCAAGAAAAACCATCTAATTTGGAAAGAAAAGTGTCATAATTTGCAGATGAAATATTATATAGAGAAAATCCCAATTGAAAGTGTCAGTAAAGTTGAAGGATCAATATATAAAATTCTGTATTTTTATATGCTGATAACTATCAGAAAGAAAAATTAGAACAATCTCATTTATAACTGTATCAAAAGAAATAAAACTCTTAGGGGTACATGCAATTAAGGAAAAGAAAAACCTATATTTTAAAAACTACAGGACATCGATGAAAAAAATTAAAGCTACAAATACATGGATAGATATACCATGCGCCAGGATTGAAAGAATTAATATTGTTAAAATGTTCATTCTACCCAAAGCAATCTACAGACTCAATCCAATTTCTACTACAATTCTAATGGCATTCTTTCACAGAAATAGAATAGAAATAGAACCATAAAATTCCCCCAGTAGCCAAAGCAATGTGAGAAAGACCAACAAAGATGAAGCTGTTGTGCTCCCTGACTTTATATTACAAAGATAGAGTAGTTAAAACATATGATACTGCAGACACATCGATCAATGGAACAGAATAGAGAGCCCAGAAATAGATCCACATATATGTGGTCAGTTAATTTACAAAAAGGAATCCAAGAATGCACAGTGAGGAAAGGACAGTTTCTTCAATAAATATTGAGAAAACTAGACAGCCATATGCAAAAGAATGAAACTGGACCACTATCTTAGACCATACACAAACACTAACTCAAAATCAATTAAAAACTCGAACATAAGACCTGAAACCACGAAACCCTTAGGAGAAAATCTAGGTAGTAAGCTCTTTGATAGAGGTCTTGTCTTTGATTTTTTTTTTTTTTCTTAATTTATTTTAGAGTGTGTGCAGGTGAGAGGGGAGAGGGAGAGAGAGAATCTCAAGCAAATGTTCCACTGAGTGCAGAGCTCAGTGCAAGGCTGGATCCCAGGACCCTGAAATTATGACCTGAGCCAAAATCAAGATTCAGATGCTCAACTCACTAAGCCACCCAGGCACCCTGTTTTTTGTTTTTGTTTTTGTTTTAATCTGACACTGAAAGACAGAATGGCAAGAACAAAAATAAGGAAGTAGAACTGCATCAAACTGAAACTCCATAGCAAAGGAAATCATCAACAAAATAAAAAGATAACCTACCAAAGGGGAGAAAATATTTACAAATTGTATATCTCGTAAAGGTTAATATCTAAAATACAAAGAACTACAAATCAATAGCAAACAAAACAAAATGATCTGATTTAAAAAGGGGGCAGAGGATCTGAATGAACATTTTCCAAAGAAGACAAACAGAAAGCTAACAGGTACGTGAAAAGGAGCTCAACATCACTAGTGATAAGGAAATGCAAACCAAAACCACAATGAGATGGCTGTCCTCATGGATAGGAGGTGATATCAAAATATTGAGATTAAATGTTGGCAAGGATGTAGAGCAAAGAGAATCCTGTGCCCTGTTGGAGGGAATGTAAATTGGTATAAGCCAGTAAGGAAAACAGTATGAAGATTTCTCAAAAAATGAGAACTATCATATAATCTGGCAATTCTACCCCTGGGTGCCTGAAGAAAACAAACACTAATTTGGAAAGATATATGAACCCCTATGTTTATTGCAGCATTATTTACATGCCAAAATATAGAGACAACCTTAAGTGTCTGTCAACAGATGAATAGATAAAGATGATCTCTCTCTCTCTCTCTCTCTCTCTCTCACACACCCCACACACATATATATGTAATTATATATAATGGGATATTATTCAGCCATGAAAATGAAATCTTGCCACTTTTAACAACCCTAAATGGACTTTGACGACCTTCTGCTAAGTGAAATAAATCAGAAAAAAACATACCATGTGATCTCTCTTGTATATGCAATCTAAAAATATACATATTAAAAAAACTCAGTAGATACAGAAAACAGATTGGTGGTTGCCAGAGGGAGATGGTGGAAAGTGGGAGAAATTGTTGAACTGTTTGTTATTGTTTGTTTAAACACAGTAAATTTTTAAAAAGCAGCCTAAACTTCTTTTTCACTAAGTATTAGAAAGTACTATAAAGTGGTTAGCTCAGCATTTTCAAAGGCCTGCTTTTGAACAACTTTAGAACAAACTCAAAATATATCAGTATAACAAGTTTTCTTTTGCTGAAAAATTTAGAGTAAAGCACTAAAAGTTTTTCAATGTATATGAAGATTGTAAAGGAAACTTAAGTTCCTTGGAATCTTTGGGTCTTTGATTAAAAAACATTTCTTTATCAGCCCACTTACAAAGTGGGCCACTGGGAAAGGAGGAGATATGGAAACAGAGGAGCTGATTAATTTTTTTTTAAATTTTCTTTTAGGAGATGGTTAATTTTGAAAAAGTCACAATGTTCTCTGGGGCACCTGGATGGCACAGTCGGTTAAGCGACTGACTCTTGGCTTCAACTCATATCATGATCTCAGGGTTGTGAGATTGAGCCCTGCATTGGGCTCACGCTCAATTCAGAGTCTCCTTAATCCTCTCTCTCCCTCTCCCTCTGCCCTTCGCTCCCCCCAACCAAATCTTAAAAAAAAAAAAACAACTATTTGCAATATTCTCATTCCAAGTTACTAAAGTGGCTTATAAATTTTTTTAAAAGACTTATTTATTTGAGGTGGCGGGGGGAGCACACATGGAGGAGAGGGAGAGAGAATCTCAAGCAGAGTCTGTGCTGAACATGGAGCCTGAAGTGGGGCTTGATCCCATGACCCTGAGATCATGACCTGAGCTGAAACCAAGAGTTGGAAGCTCAACCAACTGCATCACCCAGGCATCCTGGGCTTATAGAAATTTTGCTTACTTAGGTCCTATGTGCAAAGGATACATTGGCATGTACTTTTATTTCAGAGCAGTGCATTTATCTATATGATATTTTGTTCTACAGTTCATCATATGGCCTGTGGATTCATGAGTTGGGACTCTGTTCTGGTATTTATCAACTCTTCTGTGGACTTTGTATGAGCTATGCAATTTATTCCTCTAATGCAATCTGTGGAAAAATACAATAAAGTGTTGGGGAGGGGTGTGAGGAAGAAAGGCAGATGGCATGAATGATGTCTATTTTTCTGACAAAGAGTATAACAAGGATGGAAAATGTTACACCGTGAATCTGTTGCAGTGACAAAGATTGTAATGAGAATTGGTATGAACATTACCGACTGCATTCTCCTTACACTCTGTGGATTGTAATCTTCGCATCCTCCTCAGAGGCTGCACCCATCTTCCACTGACTGATGAGTCTTCCCCAGAGCTCTGCTTCAATTTACTTTAAAAATATTTTTGATATAAATGGACCATTAAGAAGAGCAAGTAATAAAAAAAAAATCTCAAAATTGATGCTGGAGCTTTAATTCTAGTGACTGGTCAAGAAGAGATCTTTTATTTGCTAGTGCAAAAGGATATTAGTTGGCACTTCAATAAAAGCAGCATTTCAATCAAAAATTGTCTTTACCTTGGGCAGATAAAGCCCAATGTTTGTGGTTTTTGCAGCAGAAGACATAGGTAGGAAGTTGGATAAAATGGTAAAGAGAAAGTTTCATATAGAGTAAGTCTCAGGAGTTTTGGTTCTTAAAACTGCATTACGATATCTTATTTTAATAACAGTATGTAATATTATCTGGTGATATTTTAAAACTTTAAATGAAGTTACAAATTTGTGAGAATTGTAACTATGGGCCTATATAGCAATATATACCATAAACTTACTCTTAGACAATAGCTTTACCATGTTCAGTTTATTCTACAAAGACATGTGACAGTTTTATTACTGAGTCTTAACAAACTTTAAAATATGCTATTTTAAAGAAGTTATTGTTTAGTTTTTAACTAATAAAAATATTAGAAAATGTTAAATATATTGTAGCATAAACTATTATAAGCATTACCAAACTATAAGCAAAGCTTTCACATGTAATCCACCATTGTCTTGATGTTCCAAACTCGTGGTAAGTCAAGAAAAATAAAGGAAATGGGGGCGCCTGGGTGGCTCAGACAGTTAAGTGTCTGCCTTCAGCTCAGATCATGATCCCGGGGTACTGGGACCGAGCCCCGCATCGGGCTCCCTGCTCAGCAGGGAGCCTGCTTCTCTCTCTGCCTCTGACTGCCGCTACCCCCTGCTTGTACTCTCTCTCTAATAAATAAAAAAAAAAAATCTTTATAAAAAAAGAAAAATAAAGGAAATGATACTGGAAATGTGGTAAAAACAAGTAACATTACTTCAAGGCAACTCTTTAAATCAGAAAATGTAAGAATTAACGGGAATAGAACTAAAACTAATTAAAATTCAGAGAGTTGTCCCCATATAATCAAATAATAACAAAGTACAAATAAAGTTATCTACAATAGCAATAAAACCATAAAACACCTAAAAGGAAATGACAAACTCTATACAAAATAGTTATAAACTGTCAATGAATACAAAACAAGGCTCAAAAAAAAAGGAGAAATATACTGTATTTTTCAGCTGAAAATTCTGGTTAATATTCTGATATGGAAATATATAACAATTCTATATCTCATGTGGTTGAATAATTGCTATAAATTAGCTAATAAAATTTTAGAAGTCATTTATTATAGTATATAAGAGATTATACTCTCAAACTATGCCCCAAATGAATTTGTATCTAATATGGAAATAAACTAAATTAGATCTAGATATAGGTTGTGTGTATATATATATATATTTTTAAAGATTTTATTTATTTGACAGAGAGACAGCGAAAGAGAGGGAACACAAGCAGGGGGAGCGGGAGAGGGAGAAGCAGGCTTCCCGCGGAGAAGGGAGCCCAACATGGGGCTCGATCCCAGGACCCTGAGATCATGACCTGAGCCGAAGGCAGACACTTAACGACTGAGCCACCCAGGCGCCCCTAGGTTGTGTATATTTCAATGTTATATCATAAAATTGTGTTTCAAAGCTGGAGAAATAAATTATTCAATAAATTGATTTAATGCAATTTGGTATCATATTGAAAATACAATAAAATCATATCTCAAATTTAAATGTATTTCAGATGTACGCTCGGTCTCTATAAGCTCTAAAATTATGAGTGAACTAATATAAAATATAGAGGTAGATACTTTATAATCCTGAGATAGTGTATTAAGGCTGAAACTTCTTTATGGTGACATTATTCATAGGGGGGCAAAAGGGGAAAAAATTAGATGGCACTGTTTATCACTTATAGATTTGTCAGAATCTTAAAGATAATTGGTGAGATCCATGGAAACAAGAAAAGTGTTTACAGGGGAAATTCAAACTCTTTTTTTGGAGTACAAATCAACAATATCTACCAACACCTGACATTTTCAATTTTTAACCCTGTGATATCATTTGTAGGAATCTTTCTTAGTGGGTATAATATTACAGAGTGTCCAGATGAAGAATGGGAAGGTTCATGGTAACTGATACCAAGAAGCAATTTTAAAACATAAGAGTAAATCTTTGAGCACTGACATTTTGAAAATTCTAAAACACATTCCTAAGTGAGAGAAGATTAAAAAATTACAGAACATGTATAAAAAGTATCCTACTTTTGTGAAATATGTAGTCAAATATACAATTCATATGTAAAAAAATGAACATATTTTATATACTATTTTGAGGAGCAAGTATTTTAGAACTTAAAATTTAAAACCTATAAAATAATGTACATAATATTTATATACTGATATCTTGGATCTCATCATGCTACATCCCCGCTTAAAGTTCTTTGATTTTTTTTTTTTCTAGTTTTTCTTTGTTTTGCCATTCACTTATGAGACAGATTCCAAATCTCTCTAAGTTGCCAGACCTTTCTTCTTTGGACTAAGGCTAGATTTGTGTCTGTTACTGCCAATTATCTCTTATTCCTTCAACATGGGACTATTCTTTCGGATGAGCGCATCATGGAAATTCATCCTCCAGGACTCTGCTCATATTATTCCCTCTGCCTAGATTGACCTTCTGCCTTCCTTCAGAAATCTTCAGCATCAGGGTCATTTCTAATGTCATTACTGTTTTGAAGTTTTTTCTAAGATCCCTGAGGAATAACAGAACCCTTGGGTAAATTATATAGCACATCAATCCCTTGGTTTCCCCATTTATAAAATGGGAGTCGTATGTGAGACAGTTATCTATAAGAGACTTACTATAGTTCCTGACACATGGCAGGCACTCGATAGATGGTAGCTGTTATCATTTACCCTTTTCTGTACGCCTATAATCAGATCCTTTATAGTGGCAATTATTAACTTCTGTCTTATCTATGTAATTACTCTCTAGATCTTCTATTGTAACATAAACCTGTTTTGTGACTAATACACATTCTCATATATTATTTTCCTTCAGTAAATGTTGATTGAATAAACAAATAACTTGGATATTCATATTGACAAAATTCAGATGAGACAGCTGTAAATAATAAAAATTAAAATTCTGTATTTAAATAAGGTACTCCAGAGGAGAAATCAGAAATGCATTTCTTCTCAGGAAAAGTAAGTAGTTGATTGATTTGCTATTGTTGAGCTACTTTAGGGTAGAAATCAACTTTCCTTTTTTTCTAACCTGGGCCAATCCCTATATAGTAGTAGTAGTAGTCTCTCAAGCCATGTATCTTGATCAGGTTCCCGGTCTTTTAATAAAAGATGTAACATACTCCTTCCTGACCTAACAGTAAAAGCATATGGCCCTGATTCTGACAAATGATATAAAAATACCTACTCAATAGGTACTGAATATAACCTCAAACTTATGCATCACATTTAAGAGTAAAAGGTAGTAACTGAGTAATACCATATTGTCTAGGAGTTATGCAGTCAGCTCTTTTTCTTTTTTTTCCTTTTATTATGTTATGTTAATCAGCATACATTACATCATCGGTTTTTGATGTAGTGTTCCATGATTCACTGTTTGCGCATAACACCCAGTGCTCCATTCAATATGTGCCCTCTTTAATATTCTACAATGTATACTTGATTTATTCTGACCATCACATAGCTGCCAGAATGGATCCTAATCCTTTATTCTTGGGACCTTTACTCCTCTGTCTTCCCCCAGAATACGATTGTTTTTAATAAGCTGTACTTGGGCATAACACGTCAGCCTACACTGAGGTATGATAAAAGCAGCAGCCCCATGTCTCTCCTAACGTAGTCACTATGAAGATTTTTTTAAGGATATTCATTAGATTAACTATATATTGTCTTGTGAGAATGCAAGGGAGTAATTTCTTAGTACCCAGGGCCTGGGAATAGTCATGCTTCCCTTGAGTAGCTAGCCTATTTATAATTTTGTAAACAGTCTAAATCAAACTGTATCTGTCTTTATTGGTTACAATAAGCTTGGAGCCAAATTGTTGATCCTTGTGAAAGATTTTAAAAATACTTTGTTAGTAAACCTTACTTTATATTTTAATGTATTTGCTATGGTTACTATCCTTTAACATATTTTCTTATTATGGGTGTTTAATTTGAGGAGAGTTGAAGCGTTTTGAAGGTCACATTTATACACTTAATATTTCCATGTAAATACATATGTATTTACATTATTAGCATTCATTAAATATTGGTAGGTATCATGTCTCTTGGGAAGGTAATAGACTTGGAATTTTAGAGAAAGTCATTGTCTACCATGTCAAAATCCACTTAGCCAAACAAATTGGTATCATGAGTTACAATCACATTTCTAACAAGAATTCTTCCATTATTTGCTTCTTTTATCTCTAAAAAGATAATTTTAAAGTTAACCAATCACTTCGTAATATAAAATGGAATACTGAAAATCCTGTCATAAAGTTGTAAATTCCACTTTTTATATGTAATACCTATGTCCTTGTTGAACTAAGAATCTTATTGGATGGATTCATATTTTATCTTCTATAACACAGTGCCACATGGAGTATTTAATACTTATCTGGATTGAAGTTTCTAATAAACACTCTTGATATCCCAAGTTCACAAAATGGCCAAGCTAATGGCATGAGAGAGAAATGGCTGCATATTCTTCTTTTTTCTTCCTCCTTCCTCCCCTCCCCTCCTTCCTTAATTATTTGGTCACTCTTGGAGGATACAGTGTTTTGACTGAAACAATCAGATTCTCATTTCTGGAAATTTTAAATAGAATACAAATTTGATTACATGTGGTAGCTGAACTGTTAACATGATAAAAACTTAAGTGCTAAGAACACAGTTTAGGGGGAATTATGGGTAAGTTGAAGCTGCATTTAGAAAATGAAAAAAACAAAAATAGAGAAAAATAAGCAACAAGACCCCTTTTGGCACATAAACTAATCAGAACTATGTAAAGCAAGGTTACCCAGATTTTCAGTGATGTTCTCTTTCTGGTTTTTATCCTTCCTGAGCTTTCCGGTGAATTTCTCTATCTGCTCCATCTATTATGACTGGATTTTTGTTTATGGGAAGACTTCTTAGGACCTAAATGAAGTGAAGCAATTCAGGAAAAACTGATGAGAGTTCTCTGGGGCAGGTCTTTTTATTTATTTTTTATTTTTTTTTAAAGATTTTATTTATTTATTCATGAGAGACGGGGGGCGGGAGAGAGAGAGAGAGAGAGAGAAGCAGGCTCCCAAGGAGCAGGGAGCCCGATGTGGGACTCGATCCAAGGGCCCTGGGATCATGACCTGAGCCGAAGGCAAACGCTTAACCATCTGAGCCACCCAGGCGCCCTGGGGCAGGTCTTTTTAGAACTAAACTCTCAATCCATTTACAAAAACAACATGAACCTATAAGCAAAGAATGGAATGAAAGAGGTTACTTCTGATCTTGCCTTTTATTTAAAACAAGTCCATTAGATGGAATGTCATATTAATGTTAATTTGAATAGCCTAATATACTGAAAATACAAAAGAAAGGAGGAATGGAATTTTTAATTTATTTCCACTTGTTGAAGCATTGAGTTGATATAAAGTAATTTTGAAGAAACCTAATAAGTAACCATGGATTTTTTGGGGGGAAAAGTTGCTCAGTGAGGTTTGGTTCACCTTATCTGCAGGAGTAGCTAGACATTCAAAGCATCCAGAAAGACTTAAGTATCAATAATTAAGTTGATGAGAAATACGAGAAACAAGTAGTCTCCTTATCAGCTCCACTTAGGGCTAGATTTAGGATTTAAAAATTTCAAACTTGAGTACTGGCTGTGGATTCATTTCTTGTTTTCTCTGGAACAAAGGCATTTAGTCCAGCACTCCTGTGAGATAAGAATTTGATGTATTAAATGAATGCAGCAACTCCATCCACACTGGTGGCACACAAGGTAGAGAATTGATTTTATTTATTGGCAAAAACAAAGTCACTCTTGCATGAATAGTAGACAGATATTTCCAAGAAATACCTTTTGTTTTTAACCTCCTCCTTTGCTTTTTAACCATTGGCTGGCAAGCCAATGACTCACTGGTCAAGGATAAAAATTGAGTTGATGGAAATCATGGGTTTACTCTTACAGAAACTAATTCAACTTCATTTACATTTTTGTTTAAAGAGCCAGCAGAGTGAATCTTGGAGCTGTAATTAAACGAAGGAAAATGATTATTGATTTTGTTGCATTCAGAAACTGCAAACACACTTCAAAAGGCTGTAGTCTGTTGTTTTTTGTATGGTCCCATCACAACCTCAGCTTTGCATGGCTAATTTGTATCTTAAATTATTTTATTGCCCAGAATAGAACAGCTCAGAGAAGTCTTTCATAGAAAAGCTGCCAATAAAGTTCCCCAAAGACCTTTTAAACCTGTGAAGTAAATAAACACAACATAGGGAAATATACTGGTGTTATTCAGGGTGTGCAGTTTTTAATCACCTACATGTAATTTTAGGGTGAGATTAGCTGTAAACAGACTCAAATTATGAATACAATATTTTAAAAGTCTCTTCCAGAAAAACTCTTAAGATATCATGCACATAAATGTATTTTATACTTAGATACAAAGACAATTTCAACATCAGTGCTTGTACTTCTGTAAGGTTTATTGAAATTGATTTTCTGTACATTTTTGATCATGTATAAAACTACAAAAGAAAGGTTTTAAATGTTTTTATTCTGTAATTTTGGAATTAGTGTGGTGAATATTCAGAGTATAATACAAAACAAATGACATTAAAACTAATTGGAGGTCGTGTGTGTGTGTGTGTATGTATATATGTATATATGTGTATGTGTGTATGTATATATAATATATATATATCAAACAAGATATTTAATATTTTGTTAGAAAATAAGTTCTTTCATTTAGATGGTTAATGAGTGAAGAAGTTCATTAAACAGAAAAAACTCAATAAATGTAAAAACTCATATGCTGTTTGAAATAAAATTTATCCACATATATTGGTGGGCATTATTTTTAGAGAAAGCCTCCTGATCATTTAAAAAATTATATATATATAATGAAAGTTCATGAAAGAAGTACCATTGTAACACTTGGGTTTAAGGACTGACTCCACCACTTACTGGCTTTTTGACTTTGGGCAAATTATAAAACATTTTGGGGACCTTTCTTTTCTCATGTGCAATATGTGAATGATATCTTTCTAATATTTTAAACTTTTTTTATTTTTAGAATCAAAACAGCATGTAAAGTACCTGAACTTTGTCAGCTGTTCTCATTATTACTATTCAGTTTTTCTTAGGGTGTTTTAAAAAATCAAAGAGTTATTGAAACTTTTGGTTTTTCCTTGAGTGTTCTTTACCATGTTGATGATCATTTTTCCTTTTTTTAAAACACATTATTTGAAGGCTCTGAGTAGTTTGCTCACTAATTTATTAATCTAAGAAATACTTACTGAATGCCTAATGTGTATAATGAGGATGGCTTAGTCTGGGGGATTGCAATAGAAATGCAGAGAAGTAGATGGATTAAAAGAACTCACATGGAAGTAGGCTAGATAGGACTTGATTGTGGGATGTAGGAAAGGAAGAAATAAGAAATGCCTTCTAGGCTCAGAGTGTCCTTTAGCTGTAATTTGACTGAATGTGAACTTGTACAGTTAAATGTACACATAACAGTTCATATATGTTAAAAATGGAATAGCTACATAAATGCCATATTATTGCTGATATAAAGGAACCTCCACGGAGATGTATGTTTTTCCCTTTAGATTCTTTAGAAACTTTAAATTCTTTAAATGTAAAGAGAATCATCTTCATTTAACAGATTCTTAAGAGATTAATATGTTCATTTACTCCCAAAATGTTTCCACAATGAGTTTTTAAAAACTTCTGTTACTGAAGTATAGTTGACATACAATATTATATTAGTTTCAGATGGACAACATATTAATTCAACAACTCTATACATTATTCAGTCACCTACAGTGTTATTACAGTATTACTGACTGTATTTCCTATGCTGTAGTTTTTATCCCCAAGACTTATTTTATTATTGTAAGTTTATACCTCTTAATGCTCTTTACCTATTTCATCCATTTTCACACCCTCCTCACCTCTGACAACCACCAGTTCTCTGTATTTATGTTTGTTTGTTTTTGCTTTTTTTTTTTTTAGATTCCACATAAGTAAAACCATATGGTATTTGTCTTTCTCTGAGTTATTTCACAGTATAATACCCTCTAGGTCAATCCATGTTGCTGCAAATGGCAATATCTCATTCTTTTATGGCTAATACTCCTAATGGTGTGTGTGTGTGTGTGTGTGTGTGTGTGTGTGTGTGTGTGTGTGTCTGTGTGTGAGAAAGAGAGAGGTGGTGGGGAGGGGATAATTTATTCATCTACTGATGAATGCTTAGTTTGCTTCCATATTTTAGCTACTATAAATGCTGCAATAAACATAGGGGTGCATATCCCTTTTTGAATTAGTATTTTCAATTCTTTAGGTAAATATCCAGTAGTGGAATTAGTGGATCGTATGGTATGTCTAGTTTTAATTTTTTGAGGAACCTCCGTACTGTTTTCCATAGTGGCTGTACCAACTTACATTCCCTGTCAGCAGTGCACAAGGTTTCCTTTTCTCCCATCCTTGCCAACATTTATTATTTCTTGTCTTTCTGATAGTAGCCATTGTGACTGGCATGAAGTGATGTCTCATGTGGTTTTAATCTGCATTTTCCTGATGATTACTAATGTTGAGAATCCTTTCATGTATCTATTGGCCATTTGTAGGTCATATTTGAAAAATAAATTAGGTCCTCTGCCCATTTTTTAATCGGATTTCTTTAGTGTTGAGTTGTATATATTCTTTAATATATTTTGGATATTTACCCTTTATCAAATACATCATTTGCAAATATCTTCTCCAGTTTACTAGGTCACCTATTTCTTTTGTTGATGGTTTCCTTCATTGTGGAAAGACTTTATTTTGGTATAAGTGTACTAGGTTTTTATTTTGTTTCTCTTGCCTGAGGAGACCTATCCATAAATACAGTGATAAAGCCAATGCCCAAGATAATACTGCCTATGTTTTCTTCTAGGAATTTCATGGTTTCAGTTCTCACATTTAGGTTTCTAATCTATTTTGAGTTTAAGTTACATAACCTTTTTAAAATATATTTTTAAAAAATTGTATAGTTGACACACAATGTTACACTATTTTCAGGTATACAAGATAGTGATTCAACTTCCCTATACATTATAGTATACTCAGAATAGATATAGCTATTACTGTCATTACAATATCATTGACTATATGTTCTTTATACTGTGCCTTTTATTCCTATGGTTTACTCATTCCGGAACTGTGAGTCTACATTTCCCACATCACTTCCCTCTGGCAACCATCAGTTTGTTCTCTGTATTTATAGGTCCATTTCTGTTTTTTGTTGATTGATTTTTTTATATATATTCCACATATATGTAGAATGATATGGTATTTATCTTTCTAAGTCTGATTTATTTTGCTTAGCATAATAGGTCCATTCTTGTTGTCCATCCATGTTGTCCTAATGGTAAAAATCTCATCCTTTTTTATGGCTGCATACTACTTGTGCACGTACGTGTGTGTGTGTAGACACATCTTCCTTGTCCATTTGGTTTTTTCATATCTTAACTATTGTAAATTATGCTACAGTAAAGTTAGGGGTGCTTGCTTATATCTTTTTGATTTATAACTCAATACCAAAAAACCCCCCAAAACAATCTGATTAAAAATTGGCAGAAAGCAAATAGACATTTTTTCAAAGAAGGTATGCAGATGGCCAACAGACATGAAAAAAATGATCAATATCACTAATCATTAGGGAAATACAAATCAAAACCACACTCAGGGGATATCACCTTACATCTGTCAGAATGACTTAAAAAGACAACAGATGTTGCTAAGGATGGAGAGAAAAGGGAACTTTTGTGCACTGTTAGTGGGAATGTAAATTGGTACAGCCACTGTAAAAACAGTATAAAGGTTCCTCAAAAAATTAAAAGTAAAATTACTATCTGACCCAATAATTCCACTACTGGGTATTTACTCAACAACATTTTGAGTTTATTTTTTAATATGGTGTAAGAAAGTGATCCAGTTTCATTCTTTTGCATGTAGCTCTCCAGTTTTCCCAACACCATATGTTGGAGAAACCATCTTTTCTCCATTATGTAATTTTGTTATGGATAAATTGACTATATCATTGTGGGTTTATTTCTGGGCTTTCTATCCTGTTTCATTGATATGTGTGTATTTTTGTGCCAGTACCAGATGGCTTTGATTACTATAGCTTTGTAGTATTTCTTGAGATCTTGTATTGTCAAAAGTCCAGCTTTGTTCTTATTTCTCAAGATTGCGTTGGTTATTTGGGGTCTTTGTGGTTCCATACAAATTTTTGGATTATTTGCTCTAGATCTATAAAAAAATGCTTTTTGTATTTTGATAGGGATTGCATTGAATCTGTAGATTGCTTTGGGTAGTATGGGTAGTGTGGGCATTTTAACAGTATTCTTCAAATCCATAAGCTTGAGGTATCTTCCCATTTGTTTGTGTCATCTTCAATTTCTTTAAACAATGTCTTACAGTTTTCAGAGTATAGGTCTTTCACCTCCTTGGTTAAATTTCCAGATATTTTGTTCTTCTTTGGTGCAATTTTAAATGGGATTATTTTCTTACTTTCTGAAGCTTTGTCATTAGTATATAGAAACAAATTTCTGTATATTAATTTTGTATCCTGTAACTTTATTGAACTTATTCTAATAATTTTTGGTGGAATCTTTAGGGTTTTCTATATATAGTATTATGTCATCTGCAAATAATGAAGAGTTTTACTTCTTCCTTACCAATTTGGATGGCTTCTATTTCATTTCTTGTCTGATTGCTGTAGCTGGTACTTCTAGTACTATGTTGAATGTGTTGGAAGTGAAAATCCTTGTCTTGTTCCCAATCTTAGAAGAAAAGCTTCCAGTTTTTCATGATTGAGTATAATGTTAACTGTAGATTTTTTGTATAAGGCCTTTATTGTGTTGAACTATGTTCCCTCTAAGCCCACTTTGTTGAGAATTTTGTCATGAAGGGATGTTGAATTTTGTCAAATTTTTCTGAATTTGGTTCTTAGCCTTTGGTTTCACATGGGTTTGAAAAGAATCTGTAATATAGTTTTGAATGGAATGATCTATATATATTTGTTAATGTGATGTATCACATTGATTTGTGGTTATTGAAACATCCTTGAATCCCTGGTTTAAATCCCATTTGGTCATGGTGAGTGATACTTTTAATACATTGTTTAATTCAGTTTGCTGATATTTTGAAGGTTTTTGAATCCATGTTCATCAGAGATATTGGTGTGTAGTTTTATATTTTTTATAGTACCTTGGTTTTAGTATCAGGGTAATTCAGGGTAATGCTGGTCTTGGAGAATAAAATGGGAAGAATTCCCCTCTCTCTTGCTTTTTGGAATAGTTTAACTCTTCTCTAATGTTTGGTAGAATTCATCTGTAAATCCATCTGGTCCTGGACTTTTGTTTGGGAGGTTTTATTTTAATTATTTAAAAAAATTTTTTTATTAACATATAATGTAATATTTGTTTCAGGGGTGGAGGTCTCTGATTCATCAGTCTTACACAACACACAGCACTCACCACAACACCTACCCTCCCCAATCACCCAGCCTGTTTCCTTTGTTGTGCAAAAGCTTTTTATCTTGATGAAGTCCCAATAGTTCATTTTTGCCTTTGTTTCCCTTGCCTTTGGAGATGTTTCTAGCAAGAAGTTGATGCAGCTAAGGTCATAGAGGTTGCTGCCTGTATTCTCTAGAATTTTAATGGATTCCTGTCTTAAATTTAGGTCTTTCATCCATTTTGAGTTTATCTTTGTAATAGAGCTTAAGTCCAGAATTGTGATGCCACCAGCTTTGCTGTTCTTTGTCAACATTCCTTTGGCTATTCAGGGTTTTTTTTGGTTCCATACAAATTTTAGGATTATTTGTCCCAGTTCTGTGAAAAAAAGTTGATGGTATTTTGATAGGGATTGCATTGAATGTGTAGATTGCTCTAGGTAATATAGACATTTTAATATTCTTCCAATCCATGTACATGGAACATTTTTCCATTTCTTTGTGTCTTTTTCAATTTCTTTCATGAGTGTTCTATAGTTTTCTGATTACAGATCCTTTACCTCTTTGGTTAGATTTATTCCTAGTTATCTTATGGTTTTGGGTGCAGTCGTTAAGTGGGATTGACTCCTTGATTTCTCTTCTATCTCATTGTTGGTGTATAGAAATGCCACTGATTTCTGTGCATTGATTTTATATCCTGCCACTTTTTACTGAATTCCTGTATGAGTTCTAGCAGTTTTGGGGTAAAGTCTTTTGGGTTTTCCACATAAAGTATCATATCATCTGCAAAAAGTGAGAGTTTCACTTCTTTGCCGATTTGGATGACTTTCATTTCTTTTTGTTGTCTGATTGCTGAGGCTAGGACTTCTAGTACTGTGTTGAATAGCAGTGGTGATAGTGGACATCCCTGCCATGTTCCTGACCTTGGGGGGGAAAGCTCTGTTTTTCCCCATTGAGTATGATATTCACTGTGGGTTTTTCGTAGACAGATTTATGATTTTGAGGTATGTACCCTCTATCCCTACACTGTGATGAGTTTGAATCAAAGATGTACTTTGTCAAATGCTTTTTCTGCATCTAGTGAGAGGATCATATGGTTCTTGTCCTTTCTTTTATTAATGTAGTGTATCACATTGATTCATTTGTAGTTGTTGAACCACCTTTGCAGCCCAGGAATAAATATCACTTGGTCGTGGTGAATAATCCTTTTATTGTACTGTTGGATCCTATTGGCTAGTATTTTGATTATTAAGTTATGTTACTAGTAATTGGTCTGTTCAAATATTCCTTTTTTGTTTTGTTTTGTTTTGTTTTTTGAGAGAGAGAGCGTGAAGGAGTGAGCACCCACAAGTGGGGAGAGAGAGGGGAAGAGGGAGAGAAAAGAGAATCTTAAGCAGACTCCATGCTAGGAGGGGCTCAATCTCATGACCTTAAGATCATGACCTGAGCCAAAATCAAGAGTCAGATGTTTAGCCAACTGAGCACTCCTTAGATATTCTATGTCTTCCTGATTCAGTTTTGGGAAATTGTATGTTACTAGGAATTTATCCATTTTTTTGTGAGTTTTCCAATTTATTGGCATACAATTTTTCATTGTAGTATTATATTTGTTTGTATTCATGTTGATTGTTATTTTCATTTCTGATTGTATTTGCATTCTTTTTCTTGATGAGTCTGACTTAAAGCTTATTAATTTTATCTTTGCAAGGAAATAGCTCTTGGTTTCACTGATCTCCCCCCCCCTTTTTTTTAAATTTCTTTTCCTTTTAGTTTTGTTCTTACCTTTGTTATTCCCTTCCTTCTAACTTTGGGTTTTGTTCTTTTTCTAGTTCCTTTAGGTGTAAGGTTAAATTGTTTATTTTAGATTTTCTAGTTTTTTGATGTAGGCCTGTACTGATAGCAGCTTTTCTTCATAGACCCTTTTGTTGTTTAATACCACGTTGTTTGGCCTCCATGTGTTCATGGTTTTGTCTAGTTTTTTTTTTCCTTGTAATTTCTTGTTTCATACCTTTTTGTGCTTGGAAAAAATGCTCAATATGATTCTAATCTTCCTTAATTTATCAAGACTTCTTTTGTGGCCTAACATGTGATCTCTCCTGCAGAACGTTTCACATGGACTTGAAAAGAATGGGTAGTCTGTAGTTCTTGAATAGAATGATCTATATATATATTTGTTAATTCTGTCTTGCCTAATGTGTTGTTCAAAGCCATTGTTTTCTTACTGATTTTTTTTTCCTGTCTGAATGTTCTGTCTACTGATGTGAGGTGTAAAGCCCCCTACTATAATGGTATTACTGTCATTTTTTTCCCTTTGTGTTTGTGAATATTTGCTTTGCATATTTAGGTAATCCTATGATGGATGCACAGATATATATACAATTGTTATATCTCCGTGTTGGATCAATCCCTTTATCATTATATAACGATCTTCTTTGTCTCTTGTTACAGTCTTTGTTTTGAAATCTGTTTTGTCTAAGTATTGCTACCTTGGCTTTTGTGTGTTTTTCCCCATGTCCATTAGCGTGGAATATCTTTTTCCATACCTTCACTTTCAATTTATATGTCTCTTTAGATCAGACGTAAATCTCTTGTAGGCAGCATACAGATGGTTTTTTTTTTTTTAAGATTTTATTTGTATTTATTTGACAGAGAGAGCACAAGTAGGAAGAGTGGCAGGCAGAGGGAGAGGGAGAAGCAGGCTCCTCACTGAGCAGAGAGCCTGATGCAGGGTTTGATCCCAGGACCCTGGGATCATGACCTGAGCTGAATGAAGGCAGATACTTAACCAACTGAGCCACCCAGGCACCCTGGGTTTTGTTTTCTTATCCATGCAGTCACCCTAAGTCTTTTGATTGGAGCATTTATACCATTTACATTTAAAGTAATTATTGATAGGTATGTATTTATTGCCATTCTGTTTATTGTTTTCTGGTTGTTCTTGTAGTTCTTTGTTCCTTCTTTTTCTCTTGCTATCTTCCCTGTGACTTTAGTGTTATGGCTGGATTCTTTTATTTTTGGGGTTTTCTGGTTTGTGGTTACCATGAGGTTCATATATAACATCCTGAGTATATAGCAATCTATAGTAAGCTATTTAGTGATGGTTGCTTAAGTTCACGTATTTTACATCTTTTTATTTTGTGGATCTCTTAACTAATTTTTAGATAAAATTGATTTTACTATTTTTGTCTTTTAACCTTCATACTAGCTTTATAAGTCACTAAGTCATCTTTATTGTATATTTGCTTTTACTCAAGAAATTTGTTCATTTTATAATTTTCTTAATTGTGATTATGACCATTTCTTTTCCACTTAAGTCCTTTAAACATTTCTTGTATGGTTTAGTGGTGATAAATTCCTTTAACCTTTATTTGTCTGGTATGCTCTTTATCTCCCTGTCAATTTTGATTGATAATCTTACTGGGTAGAGTATTCTTCATTTTTATTTTTCTTCTCAGCTGGTTGACTATATTCCACTCCCTTCCAGCCTGTCAAGTTTCTGCTGAAAAATCAGCTGATAGATTTAGGAGGTTTCTCTTGCCTGTAAATTTTTGCTTCTCTCTTGATGCTTTTAATTTTCTTTATCTTTAATCTTTTTATTTATGCGTCTTTGTGTGGACCTCCTTGGGTTTCCTTTATTGGAGTTCTGTGCAAGGATATCTGATTCCTTCCCCATATTAAGAAGTTTTTAGCTATTTCTTTCAATGAGTTTTTGTCTTTCTGTCTCTTCTCTGAATCTATATAATTCAAAATTAGTAATTTGATATTGTCCCAGAGATCCCTCAACCTATCCTCACGTTCTCATGTTTTAAAATTCTTTTTTTCTTTTCTTCTTCTTCTTTTTTTTTTTTTTTTTTTTGGTTCTGCTTTTCAGCTTGGTGCTTTCCACCACCCTATCTTGCAGATCTTTGATTTATTCTTCTGCCTCTAATCTGTTGAATCCTTCAGCATAATTTTTCATTTCAGTTATTGTATTCTTCAACTCTGGCTCTTTTTTCGTATTTTCTATCTCTTTGTTAAAGTTCTGCTGAGTATCTACTTAGGTACAGTGAGCATCTTTATGACCATTACTTTAAACTTTTCATCAGATTGACTTTTTTTTTTTTTTTTTTTAGTTTTATCGTGTTCCTCTGTTTGGAGCATATTCTTCTCTCTTCATTTTATTAGACTTTGTTTCTATAATTAGATAGGATAGATACTTCTCCTAGTATTGAAGGGATGGCCTTACGTAGGAATATCTCCTGTGTAGCCTGTTTGTATCTGGCAGCAATGGCTGGCTGGCTAGCTGGAATTGCAGTGGGTGCACACTGGGATTTCTGGGGTACTCTGCCCTGGGGACACCCTGTTGAGTTGGCTAGAGCTTAAGTGGGCACAGGCCAGATGGCCCAGGGGTGCTCCACACAGGGGACACCCTAGCAGGATTTCTAGAGCTTCAGCAGGTGCAGGCTAGGAGGTCTGGGAGTGCTCCACACAGTGGATCTCTGGTGAGTGAGTCATCTGGGGCTGAAGCAGGTGCAGGTGTATTCCAGTGTTTTGTGCCTGTGTTGCATTGGTGAGATGGCTGGATCTACAGTGGGTCCTGTCTGGGGGTGTCCTGCCTATACACTGTTCTGGGGCTACCTTGTTGGGACCTCTGGAGCTTGAGTGAATGTGGGTGGTGGAGCCTGCCTTGAGAGGGGGATGCCTGGGGCTGGTATAGTTTGGGATCCAGGGGCTCACTGAGACAAGTGGCTGGCCAGAGTGCCCATACACTGTTTTCATCTATGCTATCAAGCTGGAAGGAAATGTAAAGAGTGAAACTTGCCAGTCTCTCCCTACTCTAGAGAGCATTCTTCAGCTTCCCTGTAGTTTGGCAGATGCTCCAGGGCTATTTCCTTTAAGTTTTAGTTGCCCCTTTAAACTGTGTGTGTGTGTGTGTGTGTGTGTGTGTGTGTGTGTGTGTGTGTGTGTGTGTGTGTGTTTCCCCTATGCCTCAGGGTAAATGAGTCTACTTCCAGTCCCTCAATACTGCCCCTCCCCACTGCAGTTTTGCATTATCAGGGGTGGGGTTCCCATGGTTTCTGTGTCTCCATCTCCCCTGCCTTTTTCTCTATCCTTGGTTGTGCAGAATTTGTTCAGTCAGCCTTCTGTCTTTCTTCAAGAGGAACTGTGCTATTTATAGGTATAGATTTGGTGTGTCCATGGAGGAGGTAAGTTCAGGGTCTTCCTATGTTGACATCTTTGACCCTTCCCCTTCTAGAATGTTTTGTAAAATTTTCAGACCATATTGCCTTCAGACTCTTCTCAAAATGGTGCCATATTTTGATCCTTAAGATTTTAGAAGTTTGGGGGTGGCAGTCTAGCTCATTTGGTTAAGTGTCTGACTCTTGATCTCAGCTCAGGTCTTGATCTCAGAGTTTTCAGTTCAAGCCCTATGTTGGTCTCCTTGCTGGGCATGGAGCCTACTTAAAAACAAATAAACAAAAACAAACAAACAAAGAACAACAAAGAGTGAATGAGAGAGAGAGAGAGAGAGAATTTGTAGAAGTTTGTATTGTTGCTTAGGAAACTGGTGGGAATAATAGTAACAGACATGGTTGGTGCTTCAGATTAGGAGTGTTTTCAGGAGCAATTAAGGTATTTAACTTACTTTAGTAGGTTTATAAACACTATGTGCTCCTAAATACTTGAAAACTGTAAAAGTTAAAAAAAAATCTGGCATCATTTCAGAAAAGTGCATGCTTCCACTCACAATCCCCTTGTCAGTTGAACAGCACTCAATGTATTCAAAATTATAGCTATCACAGAAGAAATTGCAAGTTAAATACAGGGAAGTGTATGAACTATATTTATCACCAACACAGTGCTAAGCACTCCCCATCCAAGTAAGATACTAGGAGCAAAAGTCATAGAAACTGTAACACCTGTGTCTCATTTGATATTTCTTCCAATTTTTATGGCATGATCTTAACATTAATCTCTTAAGCAAATACAGTCCTGTCCCTACCCCCAGGTTGCTGGGTACTTACTAAACACCTATTGGTCCCTATCACCAGAATTTTGCTGAATGAATATAATATACAGTATTGTCTGGTGATTTGAGATTGGTTTGTTTATTCTAAGTGACATTCTTTGGCACTCTTTTTTTTTTCCAAATAGTTTATACATATTGAAATTAGATCCTAATCTTCTTTGGATTTATTGAGTATTACCCAATTAGACCCTATCTTTTATCTTGGATAGGGAATACCTCTCTTTATCCAGTACTTTAATAGTGGCAAGAGAAATGAGGATAACATGGATAATTAAAATCTACAAAAATGTTAAGAATTCTCAAACTCTTTCAAGCAATATTTAAATTCTTTTTTCATCAGTGTTTCACAAGAGCTGTCAGAGACAATTTTGTTGATTGACCTTCAATTTCATTTTTGTTGTAGATAAACATTATCAGGAAATGGCTTGGGGAAGACTGGTAATTGCAAAGTGAAGAATAAATTGGTCTTCATGATATATGAATTGGAAAATTGGCCCTGTAATCCCAGAGAATTCACTGCAACTTGGGCAGTTAGTGATCAATAATGGCCATGCATACAAATGTACATGGTTCCAGGAAACTAGCAAACTAGACAATGTAGAAACTTGCCTCTTCCACTAATGCACAGATACCTTGTTCTTAAAATCTTCTTATATATTATACCATATTAAGAATTTCTCTGGATAGTAAATTCCACAAATACTAAGATCCCGTTTTGCTTAGCAGTGTATTCTTAGCAGTAACACCATGTCTGGCACAGCATAAATATTTTCTATTAATATATTCCAATCCATAACTATAGCTTTATCATCTAGTAGATGATTACTGTAACTTGTTTAATAGTATAGGATGGAGTTATCACTTTAAAAGTATATCCTTACCTTTATCACTTTATGATGGAGCCTAATTATTGAATTCCTGTTGATCCATTACAGAATGCACTGGTTCAGTGTAAATTCTTAGACACTAGCATATTTTTTTTATGAGAACTTGTACATGGAGTTTAAACTTGAAGCCTCAGGTTTTTTTTTTTTCCTTTAATTTTTCAAGAAGGTGATCATAATTTTACTTCTATAATTAACTATGTTAGGGATTAGATGGGCTTTATCTTGCAGAAATTTCCATATTAAAGTGGCCAGTATTTTTTAAGCTCTAAATGGGTGTCATCAACAATAGTGTTTCAGAATAAAAACAAATCTGTTTCTTAATTTTAGGATTCTGAATATTGAAGTACTTTACACTGGTCTCAAAATGTGCTTTTATTGGATTCTTCCTGGCTACAGAACATTCTTTTATAGAACTATAGATAACAGCTATGCTCAAGAGTCAGAGAATAGACATTTTAGTCATGGAAAGGGAGGAGTGAAAAAGCAACTGCCACAATGAAATATTTGTATCTGCTTTTTCTAATGTGCTTCAAGGAATTAAATACCTCAGGTTGTAACATTCTTGAGATTCTTTATGCCAGTTTTCATATTCCAAAAAGATCTTCAGGAAAAGTCACCTTGAGTGTTACCAATACTCTACAAATTGCTGCGTGTGGAAAATTGTGTAGAAGACTGTTGAACCAGTTTTTTGCTGATGAGACACTGTGAAACTACATACTTTACACATCACTACTGACCTGGTTAAAGTAAAACTGAGCCTTGGCTTTTATATCTTCTTAGAAGAAGCATGTTTTCCATAGGGATAGGTTATGTGAGGCTAGATTTTAATGTTGACTTGGGAAACAGAAATTTTCAACTGTGGGAATATCTGACTCTGTTAGTCCTCAACATACAAAAGATTCGATCTACATCACATTAGAAAATATCATGTTATTGTTGTCTAAACATTATAAGAGATGAAGATTTGTAATGGTAAAAGTGCTGTTTTAAAGAAATATTTGTAGGAAACATTCAGCCAGTTAAATTTCACTGGGAGGAGATAAATAGAAATGTGAAATAACACAGAAAATATTCAGGGGGTACATTTAGCAGTCAACCCTTGTTTGTTTTCTGGTGTACCATACTTAGAACATTCTCTATCAAAAAATATTTAAAAATAGTCTTTTTATAGGTTCACACTTCTTATAGTTAAAATCTTGCCAACCTGTTTATGGGACTGGTTCCACAATATTAAATAATTGTGAAATGTATACTTTTTATTTTTGGAAGATACTAATTTAATTATATTTTTGATATTTGAGCTGTTATGAGGACATTAAGTTGGAGATTTCAACATGGTTTGTACTAACATCCTAAATATTAGTAATGCTTAGTAGTTCACCTTAAATTTAAATTGACAATGACTGGGCAATTTAATAAGTTTGCCTTGTAGAAATTGAAGGAGGATATATAAAATCTAATGATAACTCAGAAGATAGTTTCATTTAAGATCGTATAAAAGAGACCATTGAGATCTAAACCAAATGGAAACACTATTTGTTGTTTGATAATTTGCACTTAGATCTCATTTTCAAGAGTTGTGAAATTCTATCTGGTCTCTAATTTAGACTTTAGTGGTAGGTAATTTTATTGGCCTGTTTTTACCTCTCTCAGATTCTTAATCTAACATCGGCTTTCAACTATCTTTATTAAATTGATTTGAGAAAGCACAAAGGCATTTTAAATGATAGGTGATCATAAAGTTTTTGTAATTTACATTTTAATATGTATCTATAATTCAATTAAAAGTACTGAAACAACTCTATATAATAAAGAGCTAAGAAATAATGTAACTTCCTTCTGCAGATGTTTAATTCTGTGCTCCATATATTTAAATCCATACCAAGCAAAACACTAACTTTTGAAAATCTTTTCTTTCTCAAAACTTTCTTAGAGAAGTGAAATAGCATTGACAGCTAAATGTTCAGTTTTCAAAAACAATTCTTAGAGTTACAGGCTATGTAAGGAATGGATAGATTGAGAGATGAGATTTCAAAATATGCTTCAGTTATTTACAATTCTCAAAATGAGTTTTTCTATTCATTGGACCTCTTTCTTTCAGCATGAATCTTTACTATTTCATTTAATTTCAAAGATATTGAGTAAAATTATTTATAACAATTAATAATACTTAGTACTTTTTTTTTTTAAAGATTTTATTTATTTATTTGAGAGAGAGAGAGAGAATGAGAGATAGAGAGCATGAGAGGGAAGAGGGTCAGAGGGAGAAGCAGACTCCCCGCCGAGCAGGGAGTCCGATGTGGGACTCGATCCCGGCACTCCAGGATCATGACCTGAGCCGAAGGCAGTCGCTTAACCAACTGAGCCACCCAGGTGCCCCAATAATACTTAGTACTTTTGATAAGGCATCCAGAGTTGTACCATGTAGTATAGAATGTGTCACCCTAAATAATGTTCTAATTTTCCTTTTAAGATGTTTTTTATTTATATTCTCAAACACAGATCTGATTTATTTAACTACAGATTAGTTTTCTTGCTCTAAAACTCTATAAATGCATAATATGTACCTTTATTAACCTGGCTTCTTTTGCTAAGAAGCATGTTTGCATGTTGTAGAGTTGGTCTATACTTATTACATAGTGCATTTTATTTTGAGTAATATTACATTGTGTGAATAAACAAAACATATTTATCAATTCATCAATTGATCTTTGTTTTGGGCTTTTCTAGTTTGGGCCTGATAAGAATACACTATTTAAAAGTCAAAAAAATAAAAAAAAATAAAGATTCTTCTGTTAACACATTCTCCAGAGTTATTGGCTAGTACTAACCTAATAGACTACCAGCTCTACTTTTAAAGTTCTCTGTTTCCTAGAATTTTCTCTATTCTGTTTTTAGATTTATCAGTACTTCACCATTGTCAGTTTCCTTCTCTAACAGCTCATCTTTCAATTCTAATTTGACATTTTGTTAATTTTCTCATACATTCAAGTATTTATTGATTTATTAGTATGTGGAAGATACGGTTCACTGCCTAAAATGGGTTGCAAGAGTCTGAGGGCTCCTCTGAATAAAGAGCTTACTTTAACATTAGTTTTGGGAGATGAGAAGACACAAGTATTTTTGTCTTGATAGGAAAAGTAGCCACAGAGGGACTCTTTACATAAGAGAGATGTTTTAATGTTCTCTTAAATGGTACTGTTAAAATTTGATAATTGAAGTAACAAACTCATGTGCTAATCCATTGGTTCAGTAATCCTAGGGGACCTCCAAAACCAATTCAGTGGGACCAAACTATACTAATAGTTATTGTAGTCTTCACTGCCACACACACATTTACAGGGGAAAAAAGAAGTCAGTTCACTTGACAAAATTCTTGATGAAATACTAAAAAATTTATTAAATCTCAACACTTATTAATATTTCTAATTCTTTCTAAGATTCTACGTTATGAAATGGGAAAGACACAATGCATTTTGCTGAATAGCAAAGTACAAGGTTTACCTGGAAGAAAAGCTCATTGTTTAATTTTCAAGCTTAACTAGCCACTAGCCTGGCAACTAATTTTTGTTTTTTTTTTTAAGATTTTATATACTCATTCAAGACAGAGAGAATGAGCAGGGGAGAGGGAGAGGGAAAAGCTGACTCCCCGCTGAGCCAGGAGTGTGACCTGGGGATCAATCCCAGGACCCTGAGATCATGACCCCAACTGAAGGCAAACTCTTAACCATCTGAGCCACCCAGGCACTCCCTGGCAACTAATCTTTAAGAAACTCTCACTTGCATATTTTGTAGTGCTACAAAAACCTTCCACAGACATCTGGAATATCCTGTAACTATTTTCCAACTGAATATCTGCATGGATCTTCATATACTTTAACAATAAGAAACTCGACAGATGAAATGCTGAAGCAGGTAGAAGGAGTTAAACATCTTAAGCTATAAATCGAAGAGATTTAATCTTCTTACTAAGTTGTTTGGGAGAGCATTGCTTTTTAGATCAATGTTATTTATGTTAATATGCAATGGGTTTGTTTTTGTTTAAGTATTTTTTAGAGTTCTTAGTTTGAATCTAATCAAGTAAATACTAATAGCTATAACCCAAAAACAAAAGCTCTTCTGGGTTCTGAATACTGTAAGAGTATGAAGGGATCCTAATCATATCTTCTTTTATCTATTTGAATCAACAGCCTATTTTTTGACTTTGCCAGTGTTTTTCCTTTCCCTAGGAATTCTATCAACTTATCAGTAAAATTACACTCCTTTAAAAAATTTTAGAAAACTCTTCTTGTGAGAATTATCCGCTCATTCGCCCAGTGTATTTGTCTACAAAGTGTCAGGCCTGGTACCAGCAGCTAACACTTTGTTAAACTCAGTCAGGAGCTTCACCCAGATGTTCTTCATCACATTAGAGCCTGCATACCTGTTTCCATATCTGCCACTCCATTGGACAGTAACTCAATAGTCATCTTTAATGTCATCAGCACTGACTTTGATACAGAATATGTATACAGTAAAGGTTTCTTGAAATATTATAATTATTATAATTTTGTTTCACTCTTACATGAAGGTTTTTTTTTTTTAAAGATTTTATTTATTTATTCATGAGAGACAGAGAGAGAGAGAGAGGCAGAGGGAGAAGCAGGCTCCCAAGGAGCAGGGAGCCTGATGCGGGACTCGATCCCAGGACCCCGGGATCATGACCCGAGCCGAAGGCAGACGCTTAACCATCTGAGCCACCCAGGCGCCCCTTACATGAAGGTTTTATAGTAATTTCCAAAGGCAATAATTTACATTAGATCTAGTAGGAAGTTTGTTGAGACTAAGAAAACCAGGTCACAGAAATATGAAATGATTTGTCACTACAGTTTAAGCAAAGTTTAAAACACAAATTTTTTTTCTCTCAGTACAAAAGAGTATATCTGAACTGCAGCCATGTAATAGCTATATGTGGCTACCGTTGCAGAGATGATAGTGATGTAGCCACAAGGCAAGGTATGCTGGCAACCACCAGATAATGGATGAGGCAAGGAACAGATTGTCCCCTAGGGGCTCTGGAGGTTATGCAGCCCTGCTGATACCTTGATTTCCATCCAGTGAAACTAATGTTAGACTCTGGGCATCAGAACTCTAAGAGAGTAAATTGTATTTTAAGCCCCCAAGTTTGATAATTGCTTATAGCAGCCATAGGAAACTAATACAGATAAGGACAAATAAAACTCTGTATACTCTGTAAAGTGCTCAAGGAGTGGTTAAAAGTGCTTGATCAAATACACTTTCCATCTGTTTGTATCGTATTCAATTTCTTTCAGCAATGTCATAGTTTTCAGAGTTTAGATCTTTCACCTCCTTGGTTAAATTTCTTGTGTATTTCATTCTTGATGCAATTGTTAATAGGATTAATTTCTCTGATACTTTGTTAGTGTATGAAAATGCAACATATTTCTGTATATTTTTTATCCTGTAACTTTACTGAATTCACTTATGCTAATAGTTTTTTTGGGGTATTTTTAGGGTTTTCTATATATAGTGTTATGTCATCTGTAAATACTGACCGTTTTCTTTCCTACCGATTTGGGTATCTTCTTTCATGTTTGATTGCTGCAGCTAGTATTTCTAGTACCCTTGAACAGAAGTGTCAAGAGTGAACACTCTTACCTTCTTGATCACAGAGGAAATGCTTTTCCACTTTCACTGTGGGTTTTTCATATATGGCCTTTACTGTGTTGAGGTATGTTCCCACTAAACCCACTTGGTTAACAGTTTTTATCATGAATGAAGTTGAATTTTGTCAAATGCTTTTTTTTTTTTGCATCTATTGAAATTATCATATGGTTCTTATCCTTCATTTTGTTAATATGCTATATCACATTGATTTGTGGATATTGAACCAAACTTGCCTCCCTGGAATAAATCCCATTTGACCCTGGTAAGTGATCCTTTTAATGTATTATTGAATGCAGTTTGATAGTATTTCATTGAAGATGTTTGCATCTATGCTTATCAAGCTTATAGGCCTGTAACTTTTTTGTATAGCCTTTGTCTGCTTTTGGTATCAGGGTAATGGCTGGCCTCGTGGAATGAATTTGAAGAATGCTTTTTTCTCTTCTATGTATTTAACCTTCATATATTTGTAGTCTTTCCAGCTTTTTCCTTATGGTTTACTTCTAGTTTCATAGCATTGTGGTCAGAAAATATGCATGTTATGACTTTGATCTTGAATTTATTGAGGCTGTTTTGTGGCCTAATATGTGATCTCTTCTGGAAAGTGTTCCATGTGCAATTGAAAAGAATGTGTATTCTGCTCTTTTAGGATGGAATGTTCTGAATATTATCTGTTAAATCTATCTGGTCCAGTATGTCATTCAAAGCCATTGTTTCCTTGTTTATTTTCTATTTAGATGATCTGTCCACTGATATATATGGGGGTGTTAATGTTCCCTACTATTAACGTGTTATTATCAGTTAGTTCCTTTATGTTTGTTATTAACTATTTTATGAATTTGAGTGCTTCTATGCTGGATGCATAAATATTACAGTTGTTATATCTTATTGGATTGTCCCCTTTATTATTATATAGTGTCCTTCTTTGTATCTTGTTACAGTCTTTGTTTTAAAGTCTATTTTGTTTGATATAAGTATTGCTACTATGGCTTTCTTTTGACATCCATTTGCATATTTCTCCATCCTCTCACTTTCAGTCTTTAGGTGTGTTTAGGTCTAAAATGAGTCTCTTGTAAGTGGCACATAGACTGTTTTTGTTGTTGTTGTTTGTTTTTTAACCATTCTGTCACTCTATGTCTTTTGATTGGAGCATTTAGTCCATTTATATTCAAAGTAACTATTGGTAGGCATGTATTTATTGTCATTCTATTTGTTTTGTGGTTGTTTCTGAAGATTTTCTCTGACCCTTTCTTTCTCTTTCATGGTTTGCTGATTTTCTTTGGTGTTACATTTGGATTTCTTTCTCTATATTCTTTACATATTAGTGATTTTATATATATATATATATATATCATTAGGTTTGCATATAATGTCTTCTGCATATAAAAGTCTTTATTAAATTGATGGTCATTTAAGTTTCAACCCATCCTTATGCCTCTCCTCCCCACATTTTAGGTATATATTGTTATATTTTATATCCTTTTATCTTATGAGTTCCTTGAATTTTTTTTTTAATATTTTATTTATTTATTTGCAAGAGAGCACAGAGGGAGGGTGAGAGGGAAAAGCTCCCAACTGAGCAGAGAGACTGAAGCAGGGCTCTATCCCAGGACCCTGAGATCATGACCTGAGCCATAGGCAGATGCTTAACTGACTGAGCCACCCGGGTGCCCCTGCTTGATTTATTTTTTATGAAATATTCATTTTTACTGTTTTTGTGTTTCCTATGTTCATACTGTCACTTTTGGTGTCTCTTTTTCACTCAGTCCCCTTCAGTATTTCTTGCAGGGCTAGTTTAGTGGTCATGAACTCCTTTAGTTTTTGTTTGTCTAGGAAATTCCATCTCTCTTTCTCTTCTGAATGTTAGCCTTGGTGGATAGAGTATTCTTGGCTGCATATTTTTCCCATTCAGCACTTTGAATATATCATGCCACTCCCATCGGGCTTGAAGTGTTTCGGCTGAAAAATCTGCTGGCCTTAGGGGTTTTCCCTTGTAAGTTACTGTTAACTTTTGTCTTGCTGCTTTTATTTTTTTCCTCTCTGGTGACTTCCGATTCAGCTTTTCCTCCTTTCGCCAATGGTCCTCTGCCCTGTTTCTTAAATTCCACATATGAGGGAAACCATGTGATAATTGTCTTTCTCTGATTGACTTATTTTGCCTGGCATAATACCCTCCAGTTCCATCCACATTGATGTAAATGATAAGTATTCAACCTTTCTGATGGCTGAGAGTCTCTTAACTATAGGAAACAAACTGAGGGTTGCTGGAGGGGAGGTGGGTGAGGGATGGGCATTAAGAGGGCATGTGATGTGATGAGCATTGGGTGTTATACACAACTGAAATTATTTAACACTATATCTGAAACTAATGATGTAATATGAGTTGGCTAATTGAATTTAAATAAATAAAAGTACATTAACCTTAAAAATAATCAATAAACCCCACTATATGCTGCCAAAAATAATTTAAAAATATTTTTTCTTTATCACTATATTTTGCCAATTTAATTACAATATGTCCTGGTGTGAATCTGATTTTGTTGATTTTGATGGGAGTTCTCTGTGCCTCCTGAATCTGGATATGCTTCCTTCCCTAGATCAGGGACTTTTCAGCTATTTCTTTAATGAATTTTCTGGCCTCTTTTCTCTCTCAGATTATCGGAGTCCCAGAAGAAGAATGTTACTATATTTGATTGAGTCACTGAGTTCCCTAAGTCTATTCTCATTTTGCTTAATTCTTTTTTCTCTTTTGTTCAGCTTGGTTACTTTCCATTACTCTTTCAGGTCACTGCTTCCTTCTGCTTCCATTTTGCTGTTCATTCCATCAAGCATGTTTCTCGTTTTATTTATTGTGCCCTTTACCTCTGTTATGCCTTCCTTTTCTCCAGTCCAGTGAGTATTCTTAGGGTCATTGCTTTTCTTCCATACATTACTACATTACTTATATCTGTTTCACTTAGATCTCTAGCCATGGCCTTGTCCTCTTCTTTAATTTGGGACCTATTCCTCTGTCCCCTCATTTTGTCTAGATCTCTGTGCCTGTTTACGTGTTAGGAAAGTCATCTATATTTCCTATTCTTGAGGGTAATGGCCTTATGAAGAAGAGGTCCTGTTGTGCCCTGCCATGTGGTATTCCCCGTTCCCTAGGGCCTGGCACTTCTGGGAGTATTTCCAAAGTGTGCTGCACATGATCTGCTCTTTTATCTTGGTCACTTTATCCTTTAGGCCACTCACCTGCTCTCTTTGTTGTAGGCAGTGTTTGGTCCCTGGCCTGAATGTGGTGATGTTACATAGATGTGCTTTGATTTGCTTCTGAAATGAGACCTGTTGCCACTGCTGCCAGACCTGAGGCACTGTAAAACTCCCACATCTGGAGACATAGTTTGAGCAGGGGTTTGGGTTGGTCTCCTGCGGGGAGTGGCCTGCTGTGTTGGTACTGAGGGAAGTGTGGCTGGGATGGATGGCTCCACCGGAGAGCAGGAGGGTGGGGGTTGGTGTAAACAAGTTCAGTAGTAAGTATAAGTGGTGGGCTGTTTCCTGCAGGTAGACTTGTATTTATGCTGAAGGGTAGGCAAGGGACGTAGTTCCTGCCAGTTTCCTTTGTTCCCAGAGTGGTCTCTCTGTTGATACTGCCTCTCTTCAGATCACTGTTTCCATGCTGTATGACCACGGGCTGTTTGCCCTGCCTTCTCTCAAACAGCAACACAGTGCCTTCAAAGCTCTATCCCAGCCAAGTCTTCTGACCTTTAATGCTCCAGGCTTTAAGCCCCACTGGTGCCAGAAGTCATGAAATTGGGCCTCTCTTGCTTTCCAAGCCAATTGTGATGGGTATGTTTTTTCCCCATGTGCTCCACTGTGTGCTAGTCTGTCTCTTGCCCTTCTCAGTGACCATGGTTCTTTCCCCACCACAATGGCCACAATCCATTTATCTCCCAAACATATCTTTGCACTTACTATCTTCTTTGTTGTGGCCTCATCTCTACTTCTTGTTGTGGAGTTTGTTCTGCCAATCCTCAGGTCAATTTCTGGGGTATTTAAGATGATCTGATTGTTACCTAGTGGTATTCGTGTGATGAGGCAAGCCTACTCTGCATCTCCTACTCTGCCATCACCTTCTTCAAAACTCAAATGCATTCTTGATTATTCTTCAGAAAAGCAATGTATCAATGGCTAGTAATTGATAAGGTTCTTAATTTATTTTTCTCATTCTGTATTATAGCTGGATTTTTGATGATATCCTCCTCCAAAAATTTATATTTTTAGTTGTATATGAATAGTCTCAAACCACAGTAAGATAACCACCTCACACTCACTACTATGACTAAAATATAGATACAAATGTTAGAAAATGTAGAGACTTTGAAAATGTAGAGATATTGGAACTTTCATATATTGCCGATGAAATTATAAAATGGTGCAGCCTTATTGGAAAATACTTGAGCAGTTACTCAAAATGTTAAATGCAGTTACCCTATGACCCAGTAATTCGACTTCTAGATACATACTTAAGAGAATTGAAAACCTACATCAACACAAAAATCTGAATAATTGTTCACAGCAACATTATTCATAATAGCTATGAAGTAGAAACAACATAAATACTCATCAAATTGCAAATATAATGTGGTATATACATACCATGGAATATTTGACAATAAGAAGGAATGAAATATTGATATATGCTACAACATGTTTGAGTCTTGAAATTGTATTAAGTGGAAAGGAGCCAGTCACAAAAGACTACATATCATATGATTACATTTATATGAAATGTGCACAATACTATGGGACAAAAAGTTTCTATGAAATGAGATGGAGTAAAACAAATAGTGGCTGATGATAGGTATAGGGTTTCTTTTTGGAATGATGAAATGCCCTTCAATTAGATAGTGTTGTTGTTGAACAACTCTGTGAGCATACATACCCCAAACCACCAAATTATACATTTTAAAAGGGTGAATTACATGACAATTATAGCTCAATAAAGCTGTTCCTAAAAAAATGGTTTTGTTGGCAGTTTTTTAAATTTAATTTGTCTTATTAAACATACACAGAAATGTTCCAAAAATATTTGTCATTCTGTTGTGGGGCCATAAGATCTTGATTCTGAGTATGAAGTAATCATATATTTGTCTGACAAGGCAGGCATAAATTTTACTGATGGCTGAGTATACTAGGGAAGACCAAAGTTTTACTTTTATGGGGAGAACTGCTTCTGTTTTAAAGGAATGTGAGTAAGAAAAGCAGAGGTAGAGTAACCAGCATGAGGAAGTCATTATCACTACCCATCCCCAACATACACACACACACACACACACACACACACACACACACACACCCACCCCATAGTTGAAAAAAAAAATCAAAGAAATTAAATAACTTCCTCAAAGAACAGCTTACAAATAATTAAACTATGATTACAATCTTGTATAGGAATGTTTAATAAATTATGAGTTATAAACTAAAGGTAATGTTTTTATTATGGTGACTATTACATTAGCAAGTTCATATATATAATATGTGGCTAAACTATTTAAAGAACTTCACATTTATTCAGGTATTTAGTTGTCATAACACTATGGGGTATAGACTGTTACATCATCATCTCCATTACTGATGAGGAAACTAAGACAAAAAAAGAATAAATAATTTGATTATAAGCAACTGGCCAAAGTTTGATTCCAGACCTTATTTTTTCCCCACACTATGCTCTGATACATCTGTGGCATGAAGAATAATGCCTTTTTCCTAGGCACTCAACATGTTTTCTGTTTTTGCTTTTGTTTTCAATTAAATTGAATGTACAAACCAATATTTCTAATATCCCTTGCTTTCGTCTTTAGTTGAATAAACTAACCAATTTCAGGTCTTAGAATTAAAAATGGGTGAATTATTCACTAAGATTGTTTTTAAGAGTGTTTCATTATCCTGTAGTTTGTGAAACATTGTATTCTAGGAACCATGTGGGAAATTCACACTGCTCTTTAAAATATAGAAGGCATTAAGAGCTAATCCCTGCAATAAGGAAGCTTGCTTAACTTTGTTTAATCCAAACATATTTGACCATATAATCCTTGGGAGCTGGTTATCAAACCCCTTAATATCCTCCAGAAGTAAAGTTTTCCAGAACACAAAGCAAAGGTTAAAATGCCAAAGTGGAAGTAATTCTGAAAGGTTTCATCATAGACACCATTTACAAATGGGAAATGTTTTAAATGCATTAATACACATTTCTTGACTAGTGTTTCTTTTTTTAATATAAATTCAATTAAATACATATAATGTATTATTAGATTCAGAGGTGCATTTCAGAGATTCATCAGTCTTACATAATACCCAATACTCATTACGTCGCATGTCCTCCTGAATGTCCATCATCCAGCTACCCCATCCCCTCAATCCCCTGCCCTTCAGCAACCCTTAGTTTGTTTCCTATGATTAAGAGTCTCTTTTGGTTTGTATCCCTCTCTGATTTCATCTTGTTTTGTTTTTTTCCTCTCTTCCACTATGATCCTGTTTTGTTTCTTAAATTCCACTTATCAGTGAGATCATATAATTGTCTTTCTCTGATTGACTTATTTTGCTTAGCATAATACCCTCTAGTTCAATCCATGTTGTTGCAAATGGCAAGGTTGTTTTTTTTGTTTTGTTTTGTTTTGTTTTTTTGATGCCTGGTAGTATTCTCTTGTATATATGTATATGTACCACCTCTTCTTTATCCATTTATCTCTCAGTGGACATCTGGGCTCTTTCCATAGTCTGGCTATTGTGGACATTGTTGCTATAATCAGTGGGGTGCAGGTGCCCGTTTGGATCACTACATTTGGAATTTGAGGGTAAGTACCCAGCAGTGCTATTGCTGAGTCATTGGGTAGCTGTATTTTCAACTTTTTGAGGAACCTCCATACTGTGTTCTAGAATGGCTATACCAGCTTGTATTCCCACCAACAGTGTAAGATATTTCCCCTTTCTCCATATTCTTGCTAACATCTG
The DNA here is from genome assembly GCF_009762305.2 of Zalophus californianus. NCBI lineage: Eukaryota > Metazoa > Chordata > Mammalia > Carnivora > Otariidae > Zalophus > Zalophus californianus. The sequence continues at coordinate 53,622,600 of NC_045596.1, read as the reverse complement.
TCATTTTCTGACATTAATTTTAACCGTTCTGACTGGTGTGAGGTAGTATCTCATTGTGGTTTTGATTTGTATTTCACTGATGCTGATTGATGTTGAGCATTTTTTCATGTGTCTGTTTTTCATGTGTCTTCTTTGGAGAAATGTCTGTTCCTGTCTTCTGCCATTTCTTGATTGGATTATTTGTTCTTTGGGTGTTGAGTTTGATTAGTTCTTTATGGATTTTGGATACTAGCTTTTTATCTGATACATCATTTGCAAATATCTTCTCCATTCCGTAGGTTGCTTTTTAGTTTTATTGATTGTTTCCTTTGTTTCCCTTGCCTTTGGGACATGTCTAGCAAGAAGCTGATGCAGCCAAGGTCATAGAGGTTGCTGCCTGTATTCTCCTCTCGAATTTTAATGGATTCCTGTCTTAAATTTAGGTCTTTCATCCATTTTGAATTTATCTTTGTGTATGGTGTAAGAAAATGGTCCAGTTTCATTCTTCTGCATGCGGCTGTCCAATTTTCCCAACACCATTTGCTGAAGACACTGTCTTTTTTTCCATCAGATATTCTTTCCTGCTTTGTCAATGATTAGTTGACCATAGAGTTGAGGGTCCATATCTGGGCTCTATATTCTGTCCAATGATTTATGTGTCTGTTTTTGTGCCAGTACCATGCTGTCTTGATGATTTGTAATAGAGCTTGAGGTCGGGAAATTGTGATGCCACCAGCTTTGGTTTTCTTTTTCAACATTCCTTTGGCTATTTGGCATCTTTTCTGGTTCCATGCACAATTTAGGATTGTCTGTTCTAGTTCTGTGAAAAATGCTGGTGGTATTTGGGTAGGGATTACATTTTAACAATACCTGTTCTTCCAGTCTATGAGCATGGAATGTTTTTCATTTCTTTGTGTCCTCCTCAGTTTCTCTCATGAGTGTTCTATAGTTTTCAGAGTACAGATCCTTTGCCACTTAAGTTAGGTTTATTCCTAGTTATTGTGTGGTTTTTGGTGCAATTGTAAATGGGATTAACTCCTTAATTTCTCTTTCTTCTGTTTCATTGTTAGTGTATAGAAATGCAACTGATTTCTGTGCATTGATTTTATATCCTGCCACGTTGCTGAATTTCTGTATGAGTTCTAACAATTTTGGGGTGGAATCTTTTGGATTTTCCACAGAATATACGTCATCTGTGAAGAGGGAGAGTTTGACTTCTTCTTTGGCAATACAGATGCCTTTTATTTCTTTTCATTTTCTGATTGCTGAGGCTATGACTTCTAGTACTATGTTGTACAACAGTGGTGAGAGTGGACATCCCTTCTGTATTCCTAACCTTAGGGGGAAAGCTCTCAGTTTTTCCCCATTCAGAATGATTTTTACTGTGAGCTTTTGGTAGGTGGCTTTTATGATATTGACATATGTTCCCTCTATCTCTACACTGTGAAGAGTTTTAATCAAGAAAGAATGATGTACTTTGTCAAATGTTTTTTCTGCATCTTGTGAGAGGATCATATCGTTCTTGTCCTTTCTTTTATTAATGTAGTATATCACATTGATTAATTTGTGAATGTTGAACCGCCCTTGCAGCCCAGGAATAAATCCCACTTGGTCATGGTGAATAATCTTTTTAATCTATTGTTGGATCCTATTGGCTAGCATCTTGGTGAGAATTTTGGCATCCATGTTCATCAGGGATATTGGTCTGTGATTCTCCTTTATGGTGGGGTCTTTGTCTGATTTTGGGATCAAGGTAATGCTGGCTTCATGGACAGAGTTTGGAAATTTTCCTTCCATTTCTATTTTCTGGAGCAGTTTCAGAAGAATAGGTATTAATTCTTCTTAAATATTTGATAGAATTCCCCTGGGAAGCCATCCGGCCCTGGCTCTTGTTTTTTGGGAAATTTTTTTATTACTGCTTCAATTTCCTTGCTGGTTATGGGTCTGTTCAGGTTTTCTATTTCTTCCTGTTTCAGTTTTGGTAGTTTATATGTCTCTAGGAATGCATCTCTTTCTTCCAGATTGCCTAATTTGTTGGCATATAGTTGCTCATAATCTGTTCTTATAATTGTTTGTATCTGTGGTGTTGGTTGTGATTTCTCCTCTTTCATTCATGATTTTATTTGGTTCTGGTCTCTTTTCTTTTTGAAAGTCTGGCCAGGGGTTTATCAATCTTATTCTTTAAAAGTACCAGCTCCTAATTTTGTTGATCTGTTCTGTTCTTTTATTCTGCATCCCAAAGATTTCGAATAGTTGTGTTTTCATTTTCATTTGTTTCCATGAATTTTTTAAATTCTTCTTTAATTTCCTGGTTGACCCATTCATTCTTTAGTAGGATGCTCTTTAGTCTCCATGTATTTGAGTTCTTTCCAAATTTCCTCTTGTGATTGAGTTCCAGTTTCAAAGTATTGTAGTCTGAAACTATGCATGGAATGATCCCAGTCTTTTGGTACTGGTTGAGACCTGATTTGTGACCCAGGATGTGATCTATTCTGGAGAATGCTCCATGTACACTCGAGAAGAATGTGTATTCCATTGCTTTATAATGGAATGCTCTGAATATATATGTGAAGTCCATTTGGTCCAGTGTGTCATCAAAGACCTTATTTCCTTGTGGATCTACTGCTTAGATGATCAGTCCACTTCAGTGAGTAAGTTGTTAAAGTCCCCTACTATTGTATTATCAATTGTGTTTGTTTAATTTTCTTATTAATTGGTTTATATAATTGCTCCCATATTAGGGGCATAAATATTTACAATTATTAGATCTTCTTGTTGGATAGACCCTTTAATTATGATATAGTGTCCTTCCTCATCTCTTATTACAGTTTTTGGTTTAAAATCTATTTTTTTCTGATATAAGGATTGCCACCCCAGCTTTCTTATGATGTCCATTAGCATAATAAATGGTTTTTCACCCCCTCACGTTAAATTTGGAAGTGTCTTTGGGTCTAAAATGAGTCTCTTATAGACAGCAGATAGGAATGGGTCTTGCTTTTTTATCCAGTCTGACACCCTGTGTCTTTTGATTGAGTGTCAATGGGCTAAATGCCCCAGAGTAACTATTGAAAGATAGGAATCTCATGCCACTGTACTGCCTATAAAATCACTGTTTCTGTATATTGTCTCTGTTCCTTTCTGGTCTAAGTTACTTTTGAACTCTCTCTTCACTTAAAGGATCTCCTTAAATATTTCTTGCAGGGCTGGTTTGGTAATCACAAATTCTTTAAGTGTCTGTTTGTCCTGGAAGCTTTTATCACTCCTATTTTGAATGACAGCCTTAGTGGATAAAGTATTCTTGGCTGCATATTTTTCTCATTTAGCATTCTAAATATGTTATTCCAGTTCTTTCTGGCCTGCCAGGTCATCATGGATAGGTCTGCTGACAATCTAGTGTTTCTACCCTTGTAGGTTATGGACCTCTTTTTCCAAGCTGCTTTCAGGATTTTCTCTTTGTCTTTGAGATTTGCCAGTTTCACTATTACATGTCAGGGTTTTGACGTATTTTTATTGATTTTGAGGTGGGTTCTCTGTACCTCTTGGACTTGAATGCCTGTTTCCTTCCCCAGATTAGGGAATTTCTCTTCTATAATTTGCTCCAATATACCTTCTGCACCCCCCTTCCTCTTCTTCTTGGATCTCAATTATTCTAATATTGCTTTACATTATGGTATCACTTATCTCTTCTCCCCTTGTGATCCAATAGTTGTTTATCTCATTTTTCCTCCACTTCTTTATTTTCCATCATTTTGTCTTCTATATCACTAATTCTATCTTCCTCATTGATCCTAGCAGTTAGAGCCTCCATTTTGATTGCATCTCATTAATAGCCTTTTTTATTTTGACTTAGATTTTAGTTCTTTTATTTCTCCAGAAAGGGATTCTCTAGTGCCTACTATGGTTTTTTCAAGCCCAGCTACTATCTTTATAATCATTATTCTGGACTCTAGTTCTGACATCTTACTTATAATATCCATACTGTTTAGGTAACTGGCAGTCAGCCCTGTCTCTTGTTCTTTTTTGAGGTGAGTTTTTCTGTCTTGTCATTCTGTCCAGAGAAGAATAGATGAATGAGAGAACAAAATACTAAAATGACAGTGTCACCCCCAGAAATATATACACTAAACAAATCAGAAGATACCTGAAACCGAAAAAAAAATGAAAATTAAAAAAATATATATATATTTTTTAATCAGACAGGTGAATGGAACAGAGCATTACACTGGATCCTGTGTGTGTGTATTTTGGTCTGTTAGAAAACTAGATCATAAAATTTAAAGAAAGGAAAACCTACATATGTATAAAAATAAAAATAATGAAATAATAGGATGTAACTGTAAAAATAAAAATTAAAAGACAAAAAAAGAAGGAATATAAACTGATAGATGACTAGAACAGAGCAATACACTATATTCTGAGTGTATTTTTGGTGGAGGAGTAGGAGACCTCAGCTTTCTCTGGTCCCAGGAATTCAACTAGATAGCTGTCAAATCATTCTGAACACCTTCAAACTCAACCCAAGATCTAAGAAAAGAATAGTTGCAACTCTACAAATAGAAAAGCAACCACTTTTTGCAAGGTAGGGGGTGTGGAGAAGTGAATCTGAGGGGATACAGTGGAAGATAAAGTGCAGGGTGAAGGAGCCTCCATAAAGTTGCGCTGGAAAGTGATATAGCAATGGAGCATAAATCAGAACTTTTAGAAGTCTGCTCTGGTTAGGGATGTCCCTGTCTGAAGAGTGCTTATGGTGGTGAAGAGGGGCAGAATCCTAGGTGGGGCAGTGTGGTCTAGCATCCCCAGGGTCACAGCAAGACAGAGTTCCTAGGCATTGGAGTGGGGAGGCAGCTGCAATCAGTGAGCCCAGGAGTGATCTCTCAGCAAGGGGTTTCCATAACTGTGAACCACGGTATGGTCTGGTGAATGGAACAGAGTGCATTCATCTGTGCAAGGACACAGCGAGCAGCAGAATTGCAGCAACAGCTCCCTCCTCCCCTGCGAAGAGCATTGGGATTGTGTACCATAGGAATCTGCAGTACTTGAAACGGAGTTGTGTGCCTGAGATAGAAATGCTCAGTCACAGGCTGGATGAGCCAGAGTGAAGCTGGAGAATGGGAGGCCGCCATTTTCATTCTCCTTCTTTAAGGATGCTGGGAAAGCCTTCAGGGAACAAAATCCACACAGAGTCATCTGGAGCAGATTACTTAACCTGGCCCCTGGCAAGGGTGATGCATTTCTGTCCGGGGCAAAGACACTGGAGAATCAAGGCAACAGACCCTTCCCCCAGAAGATCAGCAGGAACATCCTGCTAAGACTCCATTTACCCATCAGAGAGAAATGAAAAACTCCAGTGCTAGGGAAGAATATTATATTTTCTAAATATATAAATATTGCCTATATTCTTTCAAATGTTTCATACTGTAATCAGATGTCACATAGAAGTTGTCAGAATTTTATCCATTCATACTAAATAAGGAGTTAAGATAAATTTCAGTATAAAACACCTGCAATGTTGTAATCTCTTGAGTATACTGTTACTCTTTGACAGAAGACATATAAATGTTTCTTTGCAGGGAAGAAGGATCAACTCATCTCTCAAAATATTTAAACTTGGAAGTGATTGAAGTGTTTGGGGAAATACATTCCAATCTTGTATGTGACACTCAAATTATGCTTTGTTAGAAATGTCTATTTAAATGATTTACTGTCTGTACTTCATAATTCTCTTATTCTATTTTAAAAGCTTAAAATCTATTATAAAAATTAAAAATATGCAGTTTCAACTTTATACAAATTTATCCATTTTTTGAAGTTCCAACTCTAATACACAAAACTTCTATAAAACCTTTTATGATTTCCAAACCAGGTGTATATTCTCCCTTTCTAAAACTCTATCTTAATGTACTTATGACACTTGCCTATTTCAACATGGAAATTATTTAGGTTCATAATTAATTTTCTTTGATAGATTGTAAGCTCCTCAAGAGAAGGATCTCTGTATAATATAACCTTATAGGTAACAAAGTATCTGTACATCATATTTAAGAAATGCATCAATGAATAATTGCGTGACTGAATAATGTTGATAATCATGGTAAAAACAAATTGCTTTCTCTATCATCCTCTAAATAAATGTATTTCATTACTTCCTGTGAACAAGAAAAGGTAACTTTCTAGTGTTAATACTATATTCTCTAGAACCAGCTTTAATCATAGATTTATATACTGAGCTGACTAGTAAATCCCTTTTAGTATTGATCCTGGTTAGAATAGTGAATCACTTCAGACAATCTAAATCTTGTAAAGTACATTCAGCAGTGATATGTCAGAAAGGCCTAGCCTCTATTAGAAATAGCAGATTTATTCTAGCATTTATCTAGTTTATGCAGATTGCTAGTCTCTTTCGTCCCATATATGACAATCTAATGCCTCAACATACTTAAGTTTATATCAAGATGAAGGAATGTTCGGAGGTCAATTTTAAGATTGTTCAAGAAGTTGGTGAGTTATCTTGATGAATGGTTGGGTATCATAGCACTATCTCAAAATCCATCCATTTTTTTCCCTACCATCAGCACATTTTAAAAATGAGAAATGAAACTTTTAGAAATGGATAGATTCAGAAGTAAACTCAGTATAGCAGATTATGATCAGGCTACTTGCATGGGTCCAATTCCCTTATAAATAAATGGGTTCTTAAAAAATCAGCAATCTGAATTTATTTATTTATTTTTATTATGTTATCTTAATCGCCATACATTACATCATTAGTTTTGATGTGGTGTTCCATGATTCATTGTTTGCGTGTAACACCCAGTGCTCCATTCAGTGTGTGCTCTCTTTGATACCCATCGCCAGGCTAACCCATCCCTCTAAAACCTTCAGTTTGTTTCTCAGAGTCCATAGTCTCTCATGGTTCATCTACCCATCCAATTCCCCCCCCTTCATTTTCCCCTTCTTACTATCCTTTTTTTTTTAACATATAATGTATTATTTGTTTCAGAGGTATATGTCTGTGATTCATCAGTCTTACACAATTCACAGCACTCACCATAGCACATACCCTCCCCAATGTCTATCACCCAGCCACCCCATGCCTCCCACCCCCTACCACTCCATCAACACTCAGTTTGTTTCCTGAGATTAAGAATTCCTCATATCAGTGAGGTCATGTGATACATGTCTTTCTCTGACTGACTTATTTCATTCAGCATAATACCCTCCAGTTCCATCCACGTCATTGCAAATGGCAAGATTTCATTCCTTCTGATGGCTGCATAATATTCCATTGTGTATATATATATATATATACACACACACACACACACACACACACACATATATATATATATATATATACCACATCTTTATCCATTCATCTGTCGATGGACATCTTGGAATTGATTTAAAGTGAGCTGGAGTAAAAGGGTTTTTTGTTTGGTTGGTTTGGTTTGTTTTTGTTTTGTTTTGTTTTTACTGTTTATTTGATGACTGTTATGTTCCAGACACTACTTTGGATGGTTTATCTCAATTTTTGCAACATTCTATAAGAAAGATAATAGAATTTAGAATAATTTGGAAATAAATTTGGAAAAAATAGAATAATTTGGAAATTAAAAAAGTGAGATTCAACACTGTTTGCTTACTTGGCCAAAGTGTTTGTAAAAATGAAAGCAGATTTCCAGACTGTGGAATCTTGTGCTTAACACCGCCTCTTCATAATCTCACATATTTTTATTATAAATATGCATTCATTTATTTTGACCATAAGTATAATTTTAAAATACATTATAATTCCCACCAATAATTTATGTTTTATATTCTGTAGCCCACTTCTTGACTACATATTATCTAATTATTGGTGTTCTGTTTAATATATTTTTATTCTCAAGATTCTAGATATGATAGAACCATGATTTCTATTAACTCTTACCTGCTTTTACTTCCAACACTAAGAGTTGACTCAGGATTAGCAATAACATTGTCTATGTAGATTTGGCAACCAAGAAGAGTTAAAGTCAATCAATTTACAGAAATATTAATTCACTCAATAACCATTGAATATCAGTTTGTGTCTATGTCTCAGACACTCTTCTTAGATCCATTATATTTGTACTCACCATTCCTTTTTTCTAGGAGCTCACTAAACCATAGGAAGAGGGATCAGATACTGAGAAAACAAAATTATACGTAGTGTATCAGTAGTCACAAGACTATGTCTTAACTATGCCTTAACTGGTGAGTCCAAGTATATTCTAGATAAGAAGAAGAGATAGATAGATAAGAAGAAAGGTCTCTTAATATAGAAGACAACAATATAACATTTCCTGGTAGTTTAAGATAGTTATGTTCTGTGGCTCCAATCAAGTTTTGGGACCATGGACCGTTTACTTGACATTTATAAGCCTCAGCTTCCTCACCTGTTAAATAATGGTAACAAACTGAGCACATGAGCCTGGTAGAATTAGGTGAAGTAATGCTTATGTCTGAAACCTGATAAATGGGCAGTAATAATTGGCAAACATTTATTTCATTCCCCTTTCTGGAATATCCAAATGCATTTTAAAAAGATTTTTATTAACATATAATGTATTATTTGTATCAGGGGTACAGGTCTCTGATTCATCAGTCTTACACAATTCACAGCGCTCACCATAGCACATACCCTCCCCAATGTCCATTTATGGATAGCTGCATAATATTCCATTGGATATATATACCACCTCTTTATCCATTCATCTGTTGATGGACATCTAGGCTTTTTCCAAACTTTGGCTGTTGTGGACATTGCTGCTATAATCATAGGGATGCATGTGCTCCTTTGGATCACTACATTTGTATCTTTGGGGTAAATACCCAGTAGTGCGATTGCTGGGTCACAGAGTAGCTCTATTTTCAACTTTTTGAGGAACCTCCATACTGTTTTCCAGAATGGCTTTGTTGTTTTCCAGAGTTTTCTTGACTGTTCCCTTTGCTGTGCAAAAGCTTTTTATCTTGATGAAGTCCCAATGGTTCATTTTTGCCCTTGCTTGCTTTTGGTGATGTTTCTAGGAAGAAGTTGTTGCAGCTGAGGTCAAAGAGGTTGCTGCCTGTGTTCTCAAGGATTTTGATGGGTTCCTGTCTTATATTTAGGTCTTCCGTTTTGAGTCTATTTTTGTGTGTGGTTTAAGGGAATGGTCCAGTTTCATTCTTTTGCATGTGGCTGTCCAATTTTCCCAACACCATTTGTTGGAGGGATTGTCCTTTTACCATTGGACATTTTTTCCTGCTTTGCGAAGATTAGTTGACCATAGAGTTGAGGGTCCATTTCTGGGTCTCTATTCTGTTCCATTGATCTGTGTGTCTTTTTTGTGCCAGTGCCATACTGTCTTGATGATTACAGCTTTTTAATAGAGCTTGAAGTCCGGAATTGTGATGCCACCAGCTTTGCTTTGCTTTTTCAACATTCCTCTGGCTATTCGGGGTCTTTTCTGGTTCCCTACAAGTTTTAGGGTTATTTGTTCCATTTCTTTGAAAAAAGTGGATGGTATTTTGATAGGGATTGCATTGAATGTGTAGATTGCTCTAGGTAGCATTGACATCTTCACATTTGTTCTTCCAATCCATGAGCATGGAACATTTTTCCATTTCTTTGTGTCTTCTTCAATTTCTTTCATGAGTATTTTATAGTTTTCTGAGTACAGATTCTTAGCCTCTTTGGTTAGATTTATTCCTAGGTATCTTATGGTTTTGGGTGCGATTGTAAATGGGATTGACTCCTTGATTTGTCTCTCTTCTGTCTTCTTGTTGGTGTATAGAAATGCAACTGATTTCTGTGCATTGATTTTATATCCCGCCACTTTACTGAATTCCTGTATGAGTTCTAGTAGTTTTAGGGTGGAGTCTTTTGGGTTTTCCACATAAAGTATCATATCATCTGCAAAGAGTGAGAGTTTCACTTCTTCTTTGCCCAGATGCCTTTCATTTCTTTTTGTTGTCTCATTGCTGAGGCTAGGATTTCTAGTACTGTGTTGAATAGCAGTGGTGATAGTGGACATCCCTGCCATGTTCCTGACCCTAGGGGAAAAGCTCTTAGTTTTTCCCCATTGAGAATGATACTCGCTGTGGGTTTTTCATAGATGGCTTTTATGATATTGAGGTATATACCCTCTATCCCTACACTGTGAAGAGTTTTAATCGAGAAAGGATGCTGTACTTTGTCAAATGCTTTTTCTGTGTCTTGTGAGAGGATCATATGGTTCTTGTCCTTTCTTTTATTAATTTAGTATATCACACTGATTGATTTGTGAATGTTGAACCACCTTGCAGTCTAGGAATAAATCCTACTTGGTCATGGTGAATAATCCTTTTAATGTACTGTTGGATCCTATTGGCTAGTATTTTGGTAAGAAATTTTGCATCCATGTTCATCAAGGATATTGGTGTAATTCTCCTTTTTGATGGTGTCTTTGGTTTTGGGATCAAGGTAATGAGGCCTCATAAAATGAGTTTGGAAGTTTTCCTTCTATTTCAATTTTTGGAACAGTTGCAGAAGAATAGGTATTAATTCTTTTTTAAATGTTTGGTAGAATTCCCCTGGGAAGCCATCTGGCCCTGGCTCTTGTTTGTTGGGAAATTTTTCATTACTGTTTCAATTTCCTTAGTGCTTATGGATCTGTTCAGATTTTCTTTTTCTTCCTGGTTCAGTTTTGGTAGTTTATATGTCTCTAGGAATGCATCCATTTCTTCCAGATTATCTAATTTCCTGGCATAGAGTTGCTCATAATATGTTCTTATGATTGTTTGTATTTCTTTGGTGTTTGTTGTGATCTCTCCTCTTTCATTTATGACTTTATTTATTTGGGTCCTTTCTCTTTTCTTTTTGATAAGTCTGGCCAGGGCTTTATCAATCCTATAAATTCTTTCAAAGAACCAGCTTCTAGTTTCATTGATCTGTTCTATTGTTCTTTTGGTTTCTATTTCATTGATTTCTGTTCTGATCCTTATTATTTCTCTTCTCCTGCTGGGTTTAGGCTTTATTTGCTGTTCTTTCTCCAGCTCCTTTAGGTCTAGGGTTAGGTTGTGTATTTGAGACCTTTCCTGTTTCTTGAGAAAGGCTTGTATTGCTATATACTTTCCTCTTAGGACTGCCTTTCCTACATCCCAAGGACTTTGAACATTCGTGTTTTCATTTTCATTTGTTTCCATGATATTTTTTAATTCTTCTTTAACTTCCTGGTTGACCTATTCATTCTTTAGTAGGATGCTCTTTAGCCTTCATGTATTTGCGTTCTTTCCAACTTACTTCTTGAGATTGAGTTCTAGTTTCAAAGCATTGTGGTCCAAAAATATGCAGGGAATGATCCCAATCTTTTGGTACTGGTTGAGACCTGATTTGTGACTCAGGATGTGATCTATTCTGGAGAATGTTCCATGGGCACTAGAGAAGAATGTGTATTCTGTTGCTTTGGGATGGAATGTTTTGAATATATCTGTGAAGTCCATCTGATCCAGTGTGTCATTTAAAGCCTTTATTTCCTTGTTGATCTTTTGCTTAGATGATCTGTCCAGTTCTGTGAGGGGGGTGTTAAAGTCCCCTACTATTATTGTATTGTTGATGTGTTGTTGTGTTATTGTTGATGTACTTATATAATTGGATACTCCCATGTTAGGGGCATAAATATTTACAATTGTTAGATCTTCTTGTTGGATAGACCCTAAGTATGATGTAGTGTCTTTCCTCATCTTTTATTAAAATCTTTGGTTTAAAATCTAATTTGCTTGATATAAGGATTGTCACCCAAGCTTTCTTCTCATGTCCATTATCATTGTAAATTGTTTTCCACCCTCACTTTAAACCTGGAGGTGTCTTTGTGTCTAAAATCAGTCTCTTGCAGATAGCATATCAGTGGGTCTTTTTTTTTTTTAATCCACTTTTATGCCATCTGTCTTTTGATTGGGATATTTGGCCCATTTACATTCAGGGTAACTATTGAAAGATAGGAATTTAGTGCCATTGTATTGCCTGTAATGTGACTGTTACTGTATATTGTCTTTGTTCCTTTCTGGTCTATGTTACTTTTATGCTCTTTCTTTGCTTAGAGGACCCTTTTCAATATTTCTTTTAGGGCTGGTTTGGTGTTTGGAAATTCTTTTAGTTTTTGTTTGCCCTGGAAGGTTTTTATCTCTCCTTCTATTTTCAATGACAGCCTACCTGGATATAGTATTCTTGGCTGCATAGTTTTCTCATTTAGTGCTCTGAATATATCATGCCTGTCCTTTCTGGCCTGCCAGGTCTTTGTGGATAAGTCTGCTGCCAATCTAATGTTTCTACCATTGTAGGTTACAGACCTCTTTTCCTGAGCTGTTCTCAGGATTTTCTCTTTGTCTCTGAGACTTGTGAGTTTTACTATTAGAGGTTGGGGTATTGACCTATTTTTATTGATTTTTGAGGGGGGTTCTCTGTGCCTCCTCGATTTTGATGCCTGTTTCCTTCCCCAAATTAGGGAAGTTCTCTGTTGTAATTTGCTCCAATATACATTCTGCCCCCCTCTCTCTTCTGGGATCCCAATTATTCTAATTTATTTCACTTTATGGTGTCACTTATCTCTCAAAATCTCCCCTCATGACCCAGTAGTTTTTTTTTCTTTCTCAGCTTCTTTATTCTCCTTCATTTGGTCTTCTATATCATGAATTCTCTCTTCTGCCTCATTGATCCTAGCAGTTAGAGCCTCTGTTTTTTATTGCACCTCGTTAATAGCCTTTTTTATTTCAATTTGGTTAGATTTTAGTTCTTTTATTTCTCCAGAAAGGGATTCTCTAGGATCTTCTATGCTTTTTTCAAGCCCAGCTAGTATCTTTATAATCATCATTGTGAACTCTAGTTCTGACATCTTACTAATGTCTGTATTGATTAGGTCCCTGGCAGCCTGTACTGCCTTTTGTTCTTTTTTTTTTTTTTTTGAGGTGAGTTTTTCCATCTTGTCATTTTGTCCAGAGAACAGATGAATGAGAGAACAAATTGATAAAAAAATTGCTAAAAGGGTAACTACAACCCCAGAAAAATATACACTAAACAAATCAGAAGAGACCCGAAACCAGTGGGTAAAAAAGGGGTTAAAAAAAAAAAAAAAAGAGAGAGAGAATATGATCAGGCTGGTGAAAATAATAGAGCCACACACTAGATTTTGGATGTATTTTGGTCTGTTAGAAGAAATTGCCTCCCAGAATTTTAAGAAAGAAAAATTATATATTTACAAAAATAAGGGTAATTACAATGAAAGGATGGAATATGACTGTAAAGAAGAAAATTAAAGATTATAAAAAAGGAATTGATAAGTTGGTTGAAGAAAGAATGAAAAAAATTAAAAAAAATGTAATGAGGTGGGAGACTAGGACAATGTCATACACTAGATTTAGGGTATATTTTGGTCTGTTAGAAGAAACTGTATCCCAAAATTTTAAGGAAAGAAAAACTTATTTATATACAAAAAATAAGGTTAAATACAATAAAGAGAATATGACTGTAAAAATGAAAATTAAAGATTTAAAAAGGAATTGATAAGATGTTGGTTGAAAAAGGAAAGAAGAAAAATTCATCTAAAAAATAGAAAAAGAAAAAAATAAAGAAAATTAAAAACAATTAACTTTGAAAGTCTAAAGAATCATGGGAAAAGAGCCATGAATTCTATGCTGTATTCCCCTAGTGCTGGAGTTTTGCAGTTCTCATTGATTGGTAAACTTGGTCTTGGCTGGGTGTTCTTGCTGATCTTCTGGGGGCACGGCCTGTTGCAGTGATTCTCAAATGTCTTTGCCTGAGATGGATTTGCACCACCCTTGCCATGGTCCAGGCTAAGTATTCTCAGGTTTGCTCTCGGTAGCTTTTGTTCCTGCAAGCTTTCTGTACAGCTTTGGAGGACGAGAGTGAAAATGGTGGCTTCCCAATCTCTGGACCCAGAGGAGCCAAGAGCTTGTTGCCCCGCTCCTCAGTGAGCCCCCAGAGAAAAGCAGTCAATCACTCTCATTTCCCCGGTCTCTGGCCACACTCCGTGCTCATCTGGCCTGTGACCGAGCATCTCTCTCTGGCACGGGACCCCGTTTGGCGTTTCCAAACCCAGCAGACTCCTGCAGTGCACTCCTTTGCCACTCCTCCCAGGGGGAGGAAGGGGGATCTCCCTGGATCTGCCGCTTGTTGGGTCCCTGCTCGAAAAGCAGTGGCCCGATACTGCTGTGGATCATAGTTTATGGCAAACCCGATTGGAAAGCCCACTCAGCTCCGTCTCTGCAGCCGGCTTCCCACTCCAATACCTGGGAGCACTGCCACATTCAGGCATGTCTGGTCTCTCTGTGACCCCAAGGGTGCTGAGACCACACTGTCCCAGCAAATGTTCCACCCTCTGCTTAGCCACTGGAATGATGTCCCTCAGCAGAGCAGACTTCTAAACATTCGGATTTTGTGCTCCGCTGCCCTATGACTTGCCAGTAGTCGGCTGATGGAGGCTCCCTCCCCCTGCCACGGTCTATCTTCCCATATATCACCTTGGATTCACTTCTCCGCACGTCCTGCTTTCCAGAAAGTGGTCACTTTTCTGTTTGGAGAGATGCTGCTTTTCTTTTCTTCGATCTTCTGTTGAGTTTGTAGGTGTTCTGAATGGTTTGATAAATATCTAGCTGAATTTTTGGGACCAGAGGAAACTTAGGTCTCCTACTCCTCTGCCATTTTGCTCCTCCCCTCAATGAAAATGCATATTATGATCTGAAAACTGAATCCTACACTAACATAGCTCTATTTACACTTGTCTAACCTAGACTCATTTAACTATTTTATAACGTTTTCATGTAATATTAATCTGTATAATTTTATCTAAATGAGCACATTTTAGAAAATGATCTAAATAATCAAATGTCTGAATATAAAATGCAGTGAATGTCCATATTGCACAAATATGTGGATAGGTTTATAATTTTTATGTAGTTATATTAATTTAGTGTAGTGGCCAAAAAATAAAGATTTGGTGACAGAACATCCTGAGTTTAAGTGCTGGTGACACTAGTTACTAATTGTGAGATTTTGAGAGAAGTACTAAGTCTCTCTGAGCCCTGATTTTCTCAACTATATAATCGAGGAGGAATGCTGTCTATTTATGTTGTAGGAGTTCTAAAAGTTAGTAAGATAAAGGAAGAAATATGTATTAGATAATGTCTAACATAAAAGCTCTCCAAAAAAATTTAGCTGCTACTAGTGATTTCAACATTGTTATAATAATTACTTTGAGTACTGACATGTTCTATTAAAGTATTGATGCTTGCTTATTTTATAGTAGTGTTACTTCCTATTATATAGAATATATATAAATTATATAATTTCTTAAATATATTTATATTTTAGCTAAGTAGCCCATTTGAAATTATCAGTGTTTAACTATGGAACAGGAAAGAGAACGTGAATTATCTGATATTCTCTCTGTATGCAGTTGTATAAATTCCTCTCTGCTCTCTATTGTTGTAGGAGAGTGATCTTTACCCAGGGTGGTTTTCTACCACATGGAGCTAAGATCTGCTGACACCTATAATCTGGAATGGTACTAAGGAGACTGTTCTTTTCAGTTAAAAAAGAAAAAAAAAAAGGCAGGACTCTAGAAATTATTTTTCCTTCTATAATTACATCAACCAAATATCAACATTCTTAGCCCAAATTTAATAGTCTATTCCCTTCCCATAAAAGCAACCCACAAGAGATTTTTTAGTCTATTTTAATTTTGGAAAATCTTACGTGTTAACACTACTGTTCTTCCTATGCAAGAATGGTGTTATAGAATACTATTAGTGATGCATATACTTTTCAGATTACTTTTTTCCAGTTTTGTCAGTGGTTTTGTGCTGATCCAGCTTAGTTCATTTCCTTTGTCAGCAAGGACTGTGTAATGCACAGAGCTTACAAAAGGTTAAGGGTAATATGTAGTAGGGAACAGGACAAAGCAGGGAGAGATCAAAGACTTGAGCACTGCACTTCTAACCCACTGCTTAACACTGAAGCTAACCAAGTTCATTTTAAGAAAAAGAGCCAACTGCTTCCAAATGGAAAGTCAGAAACACAAAACAAAAATAGTGTTGGGAATCTTCAGCTATGTTTTCACACCAAGAAAGTGTGGCCCAGTATGCTGTTAATAAAGCAATTTTATCATGAAGATATATTCCCCCTCTCCTGTAAAGTAACATTTAAGTAAACATTTCTACAGAACAAGTTTTTCCAAGTGCCGTTTTCTCTCCCACTGACCTTTAAGGGTACTCATTATAACAACCATGTTGGTTTGCTTTATTTTCTTTAGAAAAATACCTGAAATTCAATAGCAATTTTAGCATTTTTGTCTTCAATTTATTGCTATCTTAAGTATCATTCAAAAGCAGGCCTATGACCCATTTGTCATTTAGTTTACTCATATTCGATCATGAAGTGACAATAAGTGGGACAGATTTTTCTTTTTCAAAGACTTTTTCAATAGCTCTTTGAAAAAAGTTAACAGATTTAATGGGAAAAAAATGGAAGAACTGTGAAAATAGGTCAGTAAAATGTTCAATGTTATTTATCCATTTACTTATCATTTATTTACTGCGCCCCTTTCATTTCCCACACATTAAAGAAGGAAATACCAAATAAACATGAACAAGATGTAAACTTTGCCCTCATAAAATCTATAATATAGTAGAAAAGATGTCTTACCTAGCATTATTGTTTACTTTTTAAGTGTTATAAAGAATATATAGGCCTTATGACAGTACAGAGAAGAGTGGAATTGTTTTTCAGCTGTGAAAAATAAGGCTTGTTTCCTGCAGCAGGTGAATGGATAAATTGGCACATCTAGACAATAGAATATTATTTAGTGCTAAAAAGATATGAGCTACGAAGTCTGAAAAAAACATGGAGGAACCTTAAATGAATATTACAAAGTGGAAAAAAAAATCCGAAAAGCTGCATTCTATATGATTCAACTATATGACCTTCTGGAAAGGCAAAGCTGGATATGTGAAATGATCTATGGCTGTCAGAGATGGAGGATGAATAGGTAAAGCAGAGGATTTTTCAGCAGTGAAACTACTCTGTGTGATACTACAATGATAGATAACTTATCATTATACACTTGTCCAAACCAATAGAATGTACAACATCAAGATTGAACCTTAAGGTAGATTATGGTCCTTGGGTGATTCTGAGGTGTCCGTGAAGGTCCATTAGTTGTAACAAATGTACCACTCTGGTGGGGGATGTTGATAACAGGAGAGGCTCTGCATGTGTGGGGGCAGGGAGTATATGGGAAATCTCTGTACGTTCCTCTCAATTTTGCTATGAACCAATTGCTTTATTATTTTTTAATAGTAAGGCATGCATTGGGAGGAGATGATATTATAGCCTGGCCTGAAAGGATAGTTATTACATTTATTTTATTACATTTATTTTATTTTATTTCATTTATTTTATTTTATTTATTATTTATTTAAAACCTGTTCCTCAAAATAACTCTTGAATAAGAAAAAAAAAATCCACTCCTCAAAATATTGCCATCCCATCAAGAATAATGATATTTCACCTACTCAAAATGGGAAGGAAGTGTATCACATAATGGAAGAGACTATGCTTAGAACAGATTTAGGAATTATAAAATGTACATAATAAACAGTGATAGTGGAATTTGGAAGAGAGCCAGTGGTATGCAGAAAAATGTTTTAACGATAGTCTCTCTGGTAAAAGAAAACCTGATTTGTAGAGTTTGCCAATTTCCTTGGTGTAAATATTCCTACTATGGCAGATAATAAGCTGCCAGATATACCACTGAACACGGAAGAAGGAAGAGATGCACGTAAGTAGTTCTATCTCCTATACCATTGTTTCTAGAACTCTACCAAACCAAATCCTGAGATTAGTTTATGGATACTTAAATTTCTGTACTTAGGAGATTGAACTCTGTTCTTTAGTTCAGAGAACTACATTGAAATTTAAGAACAGATAAATAATAGGATTGTTGTAATACTGTTCAGATTTTAATTTGAGTTGTGATTGTGGGAATAACCTGAAAGAATATGTAGGTGTAAAAAGCATTTAGAAGGATATTACACAGGAAAAAGTAGCTCGTGACGTATGCACAGTGAGAAAATGGAAGAAATTAAAGGTAAATATTCTTGTGCTGTTATTAAAGCATTCTGGTGTTAAATTACCTATATATCTAGTACTTTTTTTTTAATGGTTCAATCTGTTCCTAAAAACTGCATCATATTTTTTTCTAATTAAATGCTTTGTAAGTCTGCATGTAGCTTGGAATTCTGGAGTAGGTGTATCAGTTATATGACACATTGAATCCACATTCTTAGAAACTCATGAGAAAATGAGAGAGCAGCAAAAAACAAAAAATGAGAAAAATAAGATTCATCTAGAAAATGGAGGAAATAGATAACCTTCATCATAGTGGTGCTTGTGAGTGTTGCATAGCGAACCCTATGTAAAAGCACTTTGTGAATTACCATGCAAATCTTTATAATGTAAACAATAATTATTAAGAGGAAAATAAGGAAAAGTAGAGATGTTTTCTTGACAGTGCTGCAAGAGCAGGATGGTAAAAGTAGGTATTCATTGCATAGTTTAATTAGATTTTATCATTTGAATCTTGCAGCATATAAGAAAAAAACAACCCTGCACTCATCTCCATTTGAAAGCTAAGAAACCTGACTCCTAGAACATATAATGTTTCTACTAAAGTCACAGAAGTTAGTTCCCAAGATCTGATTAGAATTAGCTTGGGTAATTTACAATCACATGTCCTGTTCTACTTTCCAAAAATTTTAAAAAGCATAATAAACAAAACAAAACAGCATAAACAGACAAGCAAAACTAGCATGATATCCTATTTCTAATCCAAGCTCTTACTATCTCCCTTCGACCCAAATTACTGTAATAGCATCATGGATACCACTCTGTCACTGTTTCTCTTGAGTTCACCTGTCATATTTTAGTAAGACTTAGCTTTTTAAATACAGATTCCAATTTGACTAGCCTATACCTACATTTTCTGCCTTATAATATCAAAGTTCTTTCAAACATTTTTCAAATTCCTCTCTTCATACCTTTTTAGAGTATAATGTTTACCATATCTTACCATCTTAATATTACTATATTTGTATTTAATGCTAACAACACGAAAGGTGTTCAAATTTTTTAATAGATTCGTTCAGAAAAATTCCTCAATTTTTCATTAATAAAATATTTCCAGCAATTTCTAAGTGGAAATTATAAATTTATTCTAAATGCTAATATATACTCAATTTTTGTTTTGTTTTGCCTGGAATTTCATTTTTGGTCTAACTGAATTTTGAAAGAAGCAGTAATTTGCTTTGTTAGTACATGGAGCTAAAAGACTGGTAGGTCTGAATTTATTGGCTAGTTTGTGTCAGCCTTAAGGAAAATAACCAATGTAATTGCTTTTTATATTCACTGTTTTCCTGATCTGATTTGAATGAAATGCCTCAGTCAACCAGACTTTTGTGGGTTCTGTGTCACTTTAGCCTGGTGAGGAAGAGCACAGCTCTGGATTCAGATAGCTAGATCTGAAATCACGAGGCAATTCTTCTAACCTATTAAACTAATGTAAAAAAATAGGGACATAGTAACTTTTCCTTCAGGACTCTCTATTTTAATCTTTCTCAACATCCAAAGAATTGTAGATAAATATCAGCAAGTTATTGTATCAAGATATAACATGTAAAAACAAAGTGTTATTATACATGAACTCAGAAACAAATAACATTTTAAATTCCTTTTCCCCCAAGTTAAAATCTATTGTTGACCCAGCAAAATTGATATGTCACACACATATATAACCTATATATGTTATATCTTATTTATATATCCTACAAAAAAAAGATTAATGCCCAAGAAACATGTTCACACTATTGCTTTAAAATGAAATGAAACAAAAAAGCCCACATTGGTTTAGTAAGCTTAAAAGCAAAATGGGCTTTCTAACATAGGATGCTCTTTCGGAAAACATATTTTATATATTTTTTCAGCTGATATTTCAAAGTGTTTTTCTGTTCATGATTGATAATCTTTCCACATTCTTGCCCCTGAGAAACTTGCCAAGAAGGAGCAGGAAAAGATAGGCCATTATAGCCAAAAAGTAAGAGCAAGTGGATTGTAGGGGAATCCAGCCAACAAGAGGGTGTTAGCATTAAATTGTCAAGTGCAAGTTATTTCAGAACACTGAATGGCAGTATAGACCTAGCATTTACCCAAATAAAAATGTATGTGCCATCAAGGATGTGACTGTAAATTATGGACTTGGGGAAGCAGGTAATATGTGGAAGTTTCTATAATCCCCATTTTTGTCAGCATTCCTTTGAGAGCCATTGGTCTTGGTCTGCAACTTGACTGTGGTTTTTTTATCAGCCAGGATGAGCTCCGACAGCAATGAACCCAACCCACAGTGGACAGATTATAGCAGCAGAACAATATCAAGGCTGATTTACACAGCACTTCTCATTTACATTCTTTACTTCAGCTCTGATTACCAGTGCCACTAATGTCACCATTTGTGAGTTTTTTGGAGGCTTGCAGATACGGAATGTGTTCTGGGAGCCTTCAGGAATATATTTTAATAAGCTAAGGGAGAAAATAGTTATTAAAATAAAAAGATTTTTTTCTCTGACAGAATTAAAAGGCATATTTTTTAAGCTTTTGGGGATTATAGCTGTTCCTACTCATATAACTGTTTTAAGAATACAAACTTTGGCTTTTACTTACAAAAACAAAATTGTTTTATGCATGGGTATGGGGTAGGAATGGTGGTAGAGGTAAAGGTATGTGTGTTTATATCCACACTTTCCCAGACTATTAAGCATCACTAAACCATAACATTAAACTAAAATCTAAGGAAAAATATTTGATTCATAGCTATATCTACTTGCTAGTAAGATTCAAATGAGAAGGTGTTTGATAAATAGCCATTTAGAGGCTGGACAAAGCTTACCATTAATTTTAGATGATTCTAAGCTGTTAAGGAAAATATTTTATCTATGCGTTTATTCCTTCACTTTAGAAATAAGTGAAGGGAAGGGTTGTAAAATGGGATATTCGATCTGTTTAAACATATGCTAAATTAATAAATAAACATATTTTCCAGAAGTCCATAGACTAGTACTTAACTCTCCTAGAAGCTAAGTGGGTAAACATATTTAATGAAAGAATTATAATGTTAAAACATGTTTCTATTTGTGGCTACCATCCTTTTTATTTTAAAGTTTCTATTTGTTCTTTATCCCTTAGGGCTTCATTCAAAAAGACCAATTCTCTCTTGGTATTAAAGTCATTCCTTGGCAGAAATGCAATGCCGAGGAGAACACATTAGCATTTCCTTCCCTACTGGTCTAGTTCCGTGGTTAAGAGCATAGGCTTTGGAGCCAGACTGCTTGGATTTGAATTTCAACTTTACAATTTAATAGCTGGGTGATTTAAAGCAAATTACTTAAACTCTCTAAGCATTCGTTTTCTCTTTGGGGAAAAAATGGTAAAATACTTTCCTTACAGAAAAGGTATGTAGTGAGGATTAAAGCCCTGAGCACACTACCTGTCTCAGACTAAAAACTAAAATGTGAGCCCTTACTATTATCATCAAAATATAATGGTATTCAGCAAACCCATGAGCCACAGCTGACCAAGTATTAAGTGTCTTGGTAACATTTAAAAGGCATGTGAAGACTATGGGCATGTCACTGCACTGAGAACTATGGTTGTAACCCATTTGTCTTCTCATCTAGAAGCTGATTTTGTTTTTGCCCATTGATGAATTCAGCCCCTTTACTCAAAGTTTATAAATTTACTAAGCATATTGTGGTTTTTGTAATTTTATTGACAATTTTAAAGGTTCTGTGGAGAAATCCTATTTAAAAGTTCTACTTTACTCTTATCCAAGCCCATCTTTTAACTTTTTCTCCAGGTGAGATCTATATAACCTTCATCATTGGCAACTGTGCCCTTTCTCTTCAGCTTCCTCCAGAGAACCAGAATCTCCTCACTGTCATTACACTGAGTAATTAAGACTAGATACACTTTCTGCCTTTAAGTTTTCATCCTTTTTACCAATCATTTCACCCCAAACAAAAGAACCTTCCAGTGACAGATTCCTGTAGAATTTACTGATGGCGCTATATAAAAAAAACTTTCTCTCTCCCTCCCCCTCTCCCCTTCTTCTCTCTCCCTTCCATTTATTTCAATTTCTATTTAATTACTTGAGGCAAGTATTTCCTAGGAATGTCATGTTGCCAACCTTTAATTTGTAGACTTCTTGTTAAAGGAACAATTAATTTGGGAAGGAATTTAACAATTCCTTGTTAAAGGAATTAAATGAGTCAGGGTGGGAATTTGTTTCATAAACAAATTGAGAATGGAAACGTTATCTCAGTAAATAATCTTTATAATCTGATACATACTGTTTGTAAAATATAGGCCATTAGTCCTGGCCATGTGTATCATTCACTATGTCTTAAGATTATATTTCATCGATTTGAATACCTAGCATCCACATCCTCAAAAAACCTACTTCTACATTCATTCATCTGGGTTGTATTAACATCAAAAATGTGTATCTTATTAGATCACAGATCTACAAATAAATCTCATTATACTTAGTAAAAGGAAATTGCTATAATTATCAACTATCTTAAGCTATGAGGAATATTAACACATTTACACACATACACAAAATCAGTGTTTAGCACTTTATGCCTTCAGTAAAGATGACTCTCTTAAGAATTTACAGATATTGTTGATCAGAATGTGGCATTTTACAATTAGGTATCAGAGTTGTTATTATGACAATACATTAAAACATAATATTAAATGGCCCAAATCCATTAAGAGACAATTCTCTGTTTCTGAAAATTAAATAAGGCAATGTATATTTTGAAGTTTGTAAATATATTTATAAAGGGATTGCTTGGAAGAATCACTGGCAGATTTTGCTAACGGATCATTTACTCTGGTTTGGGCGGACAATTTGAAATATCTACGCTGGTAAGCATTTAAAATCAAAACACCAAAATTTTAAAATAAGACAATCTTTCTATAAAGCATATGAGGAAGTAATTAGAAGATGAATGATGGCAAATGTACACCAGACAATGCTGTATGAAACAGTCAACAGAAGATTAAAACTTAACCCCTGAGGAAAGAAAGGCAATGTGGATTGAATCCTACACATCCAGAAAATGCAAGAACAAGCCAAAAGTGACCTATGTTAGAGCCCTATTAAAAAGATCTATAAGGACTACAGTTGTACTCCCAGTACTTCCATCTCTGACTTATGGAAGTGACCTTTTGGTAGGAGTAGAGGATGCTCTGTGAGGTCTACCTGCCACACAGCCTGAGGTAACTAGTGTTCTGTTATCAATCAGGCTAGACCAAAGGTGATGCATATGTTTTCTTTACTACAGTGATTAATTATTTTCACTGTGCCTTGGTTAATTTGCTCTGAATTATTGTACTTGCTCTCTTTTCACCAAGCTCATTTGCCTTCCTGAGTACAGCACATAGACATTAACACTATGGTCCCATTAGTTCAGATGGCAGGTGGGCTTTAGAATGGAATCCAAATGGTAATACATAGTACAATTGAAAAAGATCAGTAGGGGCACAAGAAGAGGGGAAGAGGAAGAAGGAGAGGGACATTTGTCCTTTTTAAAGGAAGCTTTGTAATTAAAGAAGAGAAGGACATAATGAGGCAATTTTATACATGTCATTTTTCATATGTAGAAACAACACAAAGCTACTGAAAAATAGAACAGATTATTCTCTGAGACTTAGAAGAACGTGGTCTAAAAAACCAAGGGTTTGCATCCTTATGGAAAAACAATCCTCTTCTGTTCCTGTGCCTTAAACTTACCAGTAACAAGAGGAAATTAGCATGGAGATACTGGCTGTTAGCATTAGGATTTGATTTTTGCGAAGGATGAACAAGGACTTTTTATTTTATCTTTGCTTAATGAGCAAACTGGCCCCAAAGACATGCAAAACTCTTTCTCGGCATTGTGCCTACAACTTATGTCACAGCTTCAGGGAACAAGGTGTCAGCCCTGATGGCGCTCACACTAGGGACTTTGTAGCTCATTCATTTCTGCCATGCTTCCCCCTCACCCAGGGTTACATGGCCACAAGGGACAATGCATCCTTTAGACCATTTGTGGTTTATGAATTGTAAATCCAAAGAGAGGGAAAGACAGCTTGACTGAACCCAAATTATGTTGCAATAGATGGTAATGAATGTCCTGTTTTAGCAGGATAATAGAACCCCTGCTTATTGGCAGTCATTCAGACTCTATCTCTCTCATCCATTTTCTTTCTTGGCCTTGACCCTAATCCAGCAATTGCACTTCCCCAGCTGCTCTTTAAGCTGCCTCATTAGCAGCGCACCATTGGGCAGCTCCCATGACAGTCATCCAATGGGATGAAAGTGACATGGGGCCAAAGACTGTAACTGATTGGCAAGCATTGCAATGAAATATGAGACAGGGTTAGATGAAGAAGGCTTCTGAGAGTGTTTGTAGAGGCTGAACAGTTAAGGAATTTTAGTCACATGTTAACTTCATCTTTCAGCCTTTTGGTTTCCTAAACTTTAGGGGGAAAAAAACCCCCCACAAAACTCTCTATATAGTCATAAAGAATACATTTGGCATTAAATACATTTTTTACTAAAATATTAAAACAATTTCACTATATAAAACAGATACTTTAACCATAGAAATAGCTTAAATCCCATTGATATTTTCATAAAATTCTTATAGATGGAATAGTTTAAGATTGTAATTCAGAAACATGCTATTTTTAGAACCATTTAGAAGTGGACCAAAAATATATCATCTGAGAATCTAGTGAATTTGTTATCTATTCTTTTCCTGTTATAAATCTAGTTTATACTTTTATAAATTCAAACAGAATGTAAATTTGTAGTAATAACTTGGCACTAAATTAACACAACTGAAAATAACTTTTTCAAAATACAACTCAAAATAACTTTTTTCATATATTATCTCTACATTAACTCGGTATCACTGAGTTTATTCTAGTTATTTCAACATTCATATAATACCCCACTTTAACTTAGAACTTCCCTGATATGAATTATGTTAGTTTTTATTTATGTTGGTATTAACTCTTTTCGCTGTCAAACTCCTCTACATCAAAGTAAGTAATTCTTTCCTCTAGGGTCATAAAAAACATTTGTCATGTCTTGAAACTTCTTAGCTTTCAAACATTTAAATACTTAAAGGCATTGCCATTTGTATCCACCCAATAATTTTTGAGTTTGTAATGAGCCAGGCACTGTTCTATAAGTCCCAGAGCTACACAAGTTAGTCCAATAGTGTACTTATTCTCAAATCTTACTGTTTGGTAGATAAAGCTATTTATTGGATCATGTAATAGAGTGATAAATGCAGTGAAATGGGCCTGACCTCGAGTGAATTAGAAGTTTATAAGAAAGCATGTTAAGCATCTATGAAGTGGTTAGAAAGGCTTCACTAAGAATGCACATCTGAACAAACCTTTAAATACACATATCTTAGCTGACTGAAGGTAAGATTAGGAGAGTAGAATCTGTTTCAGGCAGAGAGAAAATTACATACAAAGGCCCTCAAGGGCCTCTAGAGCTTGCTTTTGTAAACTCTTGGAATGTAATGAACAGGCATCATAAAGCTAGCTTGAGTTAAGGGGTCAGGAGATACACACACACACACACACAAAGGGAAGTAAATGGAATGCAACTTTATGGAAATACATGTATGGGAACCTTCATATGGGAAGATCTCATTGTGCATTAACAACCCAAGTCAGGTCCAGAGACTCAGCAGCAGCAGAAATATATGATGATCCAATCAGATGCTCTGCAATAATTCAACTCAACTGCATTCCCTAGTCCTCTCTGTTTAATTATCTTATTTATACTGACCAATTCTTATAAGTCTT
Source organism: Zalophus californianus (assembly GCF_009762305.2). NCBI lineage: Eukaryota > Metazoa > Chordata > Mammalia > Carnivora > Otariidae > Zalophus > Zalophus californianus. The sequence continues at coordinate 53,596,643 of NC_045596.1, read as the reverse complement.
TCAAGAGAAGAAACATGATGGTTGCAGTATAACCTCAGTTGTAGTTTTTTATAGCAATCCAGGTCCTAAATTTGTATTAGCTGTCTTTGGATCAGATGCCCTAACTTCTTACGTGAATGGTAATTAGGGAGAAGGTAGGAGAAAGATGAAGACTGAGTGGATTTTCAGAGTCTAGCTGCTTAAGGATGAATCCTGCAGTAAGGCTGTGAGGGGAAGAGTTTTCTTTAGGAGAGCTTGTTGGTATGACAAGGAGGTTGACTATGCTAAAATTCTGATAATAAAAGCCATGGAAGATTTCTATGATATGTAGATCATGGAGGATTTTTTTTTTTAAACAACAAAGTTAATTTAAACAGCTTTTACATTGCCAAGAGTTAAAATTCTACTAGTTACCTATATTATATTTCACCTGTCTGGTGGCAAGATAAGTTAATTTTCCTCTGAAAATACACTCTGAACATTAGATGATTAAAGTATTATTTCGTGGTTATGTACAAGTTATCCATCATCCTTCCCTACTCTTTTATTTAAATTATTCTTTCAGTTTCTAGTTAAACTTGCCTCGATTATTGAATTCTTCCTTTACTACACTACCTCATATTGAATCTCTTTATACCTGTAACGCTTCCATTTATTCAGCCCTTAATCATCTGTTTCATTTTACTTTATTTTGTGTATTCCCATATTTTTCACCACAATAATTCTCAATAGCAAAGATTTATTTTATACTTCCTCTTAACTGCCTCTAAAATGCATTGCAAATTTGTTTTTCATATGGCAGGAATATAATAAATACTACTTTATTGAAGGTTGAATCTGAAGCCATCTGAGGGCAAATAGTAACTTAACTTTTTGTGGTCCTTCAGAAATACATGGTTTTATAAATCATAAACAGAAATGGGTTATTTTTTCTAGATTTGCCTTCTGATTTGACTTCTAAAAGTTTTACCAAACACTGACGTCTGAGTTGAACTTTCTTAAATAGAATGTCTCATTCAACATAATGGCTGTTTTCAATAAAACATGCTCACTAATGACCATAGTCTTTCTTTAGTAAACTAGAACCATTTGCAATCAAGAGTCCCCTACAGTTTATTTCTTCTGTAATAAGAATGAGTGCATTTGGGAATATTTGTCTGCTGACTCAAAGTCTCCAGAGCATAGTGAACTGCCAATATTGATAGTGTGCTTTAGCCATTGTCAATCTACTTTAGGAAAAGAACTGGCTTCTCTAGTGTAAAAACAAAAGCAGTGGATACTTTTTTTTTCTAATACACTTTAATGACTTGCTCAGAGTGAGCATCATGAGTGGTCAGTATGTGGTCATCTGTTGAACTGAAAAGACCATTGAAAGTCAAAAGATCCTATTTCAAATATAATAAACCTAATTATATCCAAGTTATTTTTGAGTACTCCTCTCACTATATTAAACTATCATTACATTTTAGAGTGAAATGCAGCAAATCACACAATATTATATATATTTTCAAGAAATTAAATGACGTAAACATCCACATTTCCCGAGAAACATTTGTGACATGCTAGCCAATGTGATGGGAAATGGGAAAAGAAACAGGTATTATACACCACCTGTAACCTGAAGAATCTGTAAGAAAAAGATTTGTTAAACAACTATAATACAAGGGTAAAATGGGATAAAATAAATATTCAGAAAATGCTATTGGATACATGTTAAAGACAAAAGGTTTTTTTGTTTGTTTTAGAAAAATGAATTTTTTTCCTGAGTCCTAAAGAATGAGTGGGGTTTCTCCAGACAGTCAAAACAGCAGGAGAAGAGTTCGGTAAACAAAGGCTCAGATAAATGAGAAGTCTCACTGTATTAGCAGAAGGACTTGGTACAGAATAGCTGAAATAAACAGGCTGTGCTTTCTTGCAAGTGAACAATCTGTTTTGGATATTCCCTTCTACCTCTTCTTTCCTAAAATCTAGTGTATTAAGGTGTGTATATATATATATATATATATATATATATCTCCTTTCTTTTTAAAAGTTAGTTGGAAACCAGAGTGGGGCCTGGGTCTAAGGCAAGAAAAAGATTGCTAAAACCAGATTTTGCAATTGTTCTTAGAGAATTCAATAGCTTTTTATGTAGTCCAACCAGTTTACATAATAATAGAGTTTGTAGGGATTTTTGACAAAACTTTGGCTAGGTTAACAAGATGTTAAAAAGAGAACTATTCTTAATGTCTTCAGAATCTTAAAAATCAGGAATCAACCAGTCCCACATTTGAAAATGGATGCTGAGCACCCATCGGATGATGGGACTCAGTCACTCAAAAACATAAAGTAGTAAAGTTAAAGAAGTCAGTAGGCAACTAGAGAAATAGATTTTTTGAAAGAATTTTTGGTATGCTGCGAGTACCACCTTTGGATCTTTCACACTAATCCCCTCAAGGATGCAAACTCCTACATCAAATTTTAGAGAAAACAGCCTGTGCCTGGGGCACCCTACCAGGCAACTAAACAGAAAGAGGCTGCATTTGATTATTGATTAATTCCTACAAATAGTGAGTCAAGGCTGCTTTTTCTATCATTGTATATGGAACAGGTGTTGGAAGTAGACATTTGAAAGCTCTGTCCTAGGACCCCATCAGGGTTTTGGAGTATTCAGCAGAAAAGCATCCATTAGTATTCCTAAATACCCAAGTGCTAAGTGAGAAATGAAGAGTATCCAGAAGTGATGAATTCTGAATCAAAGGAAGCGTGAATGAATGATTTATCTTGAAGTGAGTCTCCAAAGAATTTATCAAAATAAACAGAATCATTGAACACTACATCAAAAACTAATGATGTACTATACAGTGGCCTACTGAACATAATAAAAATAAATAAATAAATTTATTGGGGGGTAAAAAACACAGAACGAGTATTTTTAAAACAACTGTCCAGCCTAGGGATCTCTGTAGCCAGCTCATGAAGGTACATGTCAAGAAATGTACTTCCCATGCCCATAACATTCTTATTTCTCTCCTTTTAAATTCTGGAGGTGTTAGAGGTACAACTAGCCAGAGGTGATGTTTAAGTACTGATGGCATAAAGAATGAAAAAGCTAACAAACTCAATACTCTTTTCTGGATACAGGCTTCCAAAAGTGAAGGAAGTTTAACTTCAAATAAAATTTGGAAAATTTTAAAAAATTATAAGAATGAACATTTTGTTACCGATCTGTTAGGGGATTAATGTGACCTGAGGTCTTTCGGTGTCTGAGAATGACCGTAAGTTGTAGGTCCCACCCTTGATTCAACCAAAAGGACACAAAATTCATACAAAGTTACAGCCATGAAAAAATAATGAAGGTGTTAGGTTTTATCCTGTCATGTGGGTTCAAAATAATAGTTACATTTGTAATAAGGCAAATTTGTTATTGTCTATAATGAAAAGCTAGTGACCTGCCCAGTAGCAAGTTAAAGATTTGGAATTCTGGTTATCGGGATATCAAACTAATCAACATCAGAGTCTATAATAGGGTACAGGAATCAAATGGGATGAGGACTAAATGATTTCATTTGGTAATTCAGAACAATTTAGGACTGGAAGACAAAACAGTGTTGAAAAGTGGATAGGAAATAAGAGATTGGAGATAGGTGTCAATAACTTTTTCTTTTAATAAATGAGAAAGAGTCTAGGATGTTAAATTGCAGTGCAAGATTTTGCTTAGCAATGAATTGAATTGTCTGGGACATGTCCTAAATGAAACCATAAATAGTAATAATAATCATAATAATGAGAGCAGCTTATGTTTATTGCTTACTTACTATATTTCAGGCCCTGGGCCAAGTAACTTATTATATCATGTAATTGTCAAAACATGTTATCACTATTGGATGATTAGATGATGAAGCCTCAGGGGGGCTTAATAGCTCAGCTCGATTGACCTAGTAAGTCCAGGATTTTATCACAAGCAGTCTACTTACATACTCTTAATTTCTTGAAAAGAAATAACATCTCTTATTCTGAGACAGAATGGAAAATTATGAAGTTATAAAGATCTAGGGCATTCCTTAATATATACCCTAATATCTGTAATACTAGGGATGGACCACCATTAACCCTGTTTTTCAGAAGAATCTGCTAGATCTCACTGTTAGGGGATTCACTTGAAGCAAGACTGCAGAAGTACCCAGACTCTGATTTGGGTCTGGCTGCCTTTTATCAGAGAGAGAAGGTCAGAGTGAGAGTTCTGTACATATGACACCCAAATACTACTATTCAAATATAATCCAACTCACTTTCTAGTACGCTGATTATTGAGAAGAGACTAATCCCCAAACTGAAAGGATAAATTCACCTGTTAGGAAACTTAATCCATTAATTTTGATATTTAGGATATCTGTGTTCATTGTGAGCTCTGTTTTACATAATATTAGTGGCTGGGTGAAATAAAATGGCTGTATTTATGCCTCCTTCAGCACTCATGTCTCCGTATTGAGATGGTAACATAGAGGCAACTCTTACTGATTGCAGGTATTAAGACATGGAATAGATATTTTCCCCAGTAGAACTACCAAAAAGAGAGGCAGGCAAAACTCTTGGGAGAACAGGATGTATTATCATTCTTGCTACTGTCAGCTTTAATAGACAAAAGGCCATGGTGTCCAGCTGTGGGACTGGCATTGTAAAGTTTGCTCATTTACTTTACAATATCCAAGAAGGGATCCAACCTTCATCTTAGTATGAAATAGTCCTAATGATCTATGTGTCCTATAAGATATGAGAACATAGTTAATATTTTTCTCCTTAAGTATTTACTATATCATATGGTATTCTATTTAAAAATATTGTCTGTTCAAACATTGTACAATTCCTGTAATGGAGAAACTATCATCTCTTTTTTAATAGATAAGAAAACTAAGAGAAAAATACTTCCCTATAGTTAATAGAATACAGGGCCTAGGTTTGAAAGAAGATGTATTTTACTTAAAACCTAGACCTAAAATAATCTCTCGGTAGCAATGATAGCAATTACAGGGCAGATGTAGACTAACAGTTCTAGGACAAAAGGAAGGTGATTCAGTGGCTTGTAAATGACCTCCAACTGAAGCAGAAGAGATTAACTAAGACTGGGCCTTAGCCTACACCTGAATGATTCAAGACAGAATTAATGAGAAACATTGTTCCTCAGAGATTTTGTGAAGTAATGGACACTAGGCATTGGGCTTAATGTTACATGATTATCTAGAAATTACCCATTGGTCAACATGTCTAGAAATTACCCACTAGTCAACATGGTCTTCTCACACACTGCCCACTTGGTCAGGGATGCCTCAACATTGGGCTGTATCCAAAGCCTGTAAGTGACCCACCTAGGTGATTGACAAATGTCTACCCTTTTAAATTTACTTTTAAATTTATCTTGCAGTGTTGGTATGGCCCAGGGAACTATGGATCACATCTTTACAAGATAATTTATAGCTTGCCTTTCAAATACATACACATATAAATATACTGGAACCTCACATCATTTTTGTTACTGAGAATCATCCTTTGTTGAGATGGTCTGTTCTGGATACCATGCAAGACAATATTATTTAATGAAGCATAAAACTAAAACTTATGATTTCACTCAAAATTTAACAAAAAGATATTCTAGCCTGTAGTTGAAAAGAATTACATAGAAACATCAACCTATTGAATGAGAGGGTCCACTGTTGTAGTTTTTTGTCTGTTCAGTTTTCTCTAGTGCATTGGAAGGGTCAACATGTATTGATAGATAATAGATGGATCTGAGAATATACTTCATCTCAGAGCTAGGGATAAATGGAGTTTCATATTCTTCCCGAGCTTCCCAAACTCTTGCATATTTTTCCTTTACATTTATATATATAGTCACCCTGTTGTGATTTCAAGTAGATACCAAACTTAAGGGTGAATAGATTAAAATGCCAAATGTCCTGAAATTGCAATGTGTTGAGTAATTTTGTACAGAGTTGAGGAACAGCTCCAGCAACAACCTTTATTATCATTTTCTTTCTTTGAATAGAGTTCCACTGAATTGAAAAGAAACCCCATGTACCAAACGATACAGGGCACAAAAAGGAGACTTGTGCCTAACGATCTATACAGACGTATAATCAAGTAGTAATTGTAAACCTAGCTGATATGCGAGTGGAGTACAGTGTTAATGAAATTTCACAGCGGTTCTGGTAAGATGGTGATGGTTATTAAAGCTGACCCCCTTCAGCAAAGTAAATTGCCTTAGGTTTTAATTTTATTTTGACAGGATCCTTTATTACTTTTTCTGAAATCAATATTGACACACATAGCACACTGTAGAAAAAGCTAAACAACGCAGTACTCTCAACAGTGAAAATCTGAACAACAGGTGGTTTATATTTTTAGTTGCTACATATATCATGCACTGCATAAAAATTATATGTGACACATTGAAAAAATGCTATGCATACATTAATGCCATTAAGTGCATTTACTGTAGGCTCCAACTTTATATCCAATAAATAAAAAAGGCGGTATAAGCTGTCACCATGTTTGAAGGCTTCCTTATAATGGATGATTAAGAAGGGTTACTATAAGTTTTAAAACATTCATATATACTGATTCTGCTTTCAAGTACAAAGATAACTTTGAATATAGACCTTATTTTTTTGAGATTTTTTTTTAAAGTAAAACTCAGGGAACAGAATACAATATATGATATATAAAGTGGATCTTAATTTCAGGTAGAAATCTAGAGCTTCTTTGTTTAAATAAATTAAGGTTACATAATTAAGTGGTAACAGAACCAGAATTAATGTTTCAGGCAAGTTTATCACTCTTGAAACAAGGGTTCAACATTTCAACAGGCAAAATTGGCAATTGCTCAAATGAGAATATAGGCATATATACATACATATATATGTATTTGTGTATTTCTGTGTATGTGTGGGCACCGTTAATTTAGCCACATGCCTTCTATCATGTTTCAAACACGACTTCTTATTGACAGCTCTAAGAAGATTCACCTTTTTATACTCAGAATAAAGTATTCATAAATTAAGATATGCTTTTTGCAATATTATTGAAAAAATGTTACTTTTACTACTGTGTCAAAGACAAAAGCTCTCTAATAAGCAGATGAACTTTCCCACCTCTTTTTTTTGTCTGAGTGAATTCTGCTTTTCCAGTGCCTCTCTACGGTTGTCACCACTGCTCTGTCTTCAGCTTTTCTTTGGAGCCTCCATTTGTCTATGACTGTTACCTGTAGGACTCTTCCAACAGCTCTAATACTTTTTCTTTGAACTTCACTGACCTATAGTCTGTTCTCATTTACCCAAAGCACTTTGAAAAATCTCGCCAATAATTCCCTATCTATTGGGTTCTTTGTGCTCTGCTCCATTCTAAACCTCTCTAAATTCTGTACATCATAACCACCTTCATTCTCCGAAGACTTAATCTGTGGAGCAATATTCAATTTACTTTCTCTGTATCTTTATCTCTTCATCATTTTCTTTAATACTGCTGCTTCGTAGCCTATAGGCCCAGACCTTTCCTGGATATTTTCTCATTTCTTTTATGCTTCCACTTTTTTTGCATCTTGCTTTATAATGGTTTTCTCTCTCTCTTCCTAGTTCTTTATTTTTTGTATAGGTATCACTCTTTAAAAAGCCCTCCAATTTTGGTCTCCTCTTTAATTAGACACTAGTGATTTTCTTTTCATTAATGTCATTAAAAAGCATCTGGAATGCAAACACACGTAGTGATTAGAAACAACCACCCAAGAATGAGCTTACTGTTTTGCTGGAGAATGCTAGCAAGTGTTCAGGGATTACTCGTGAATAATTGTGTAGATTTCAATTAATGTAACTCATACATTAAATTCTGGAAAAAAGATTATACAAGAATATATAGAAAATAGATTATATTGTCAAAAGCTAAATTGATTAGCTTGATTTTATGGCAGTAGGCAAATATATAAATTCAATGGTGAATTATCCTAAACAATACATAATATTCTCCTTCATTTTGCGTAAAATCATGACAAAAAATCTTTAGAAGCTGTGAAGCACTGCCATTATATTTATGCTCACTAAGCAGTATACTATAATTATTTAACTACAGTTTCAATGTTTTCATGTATGCAGCAATGCTGAGCCATTAGAAACTCAGTATTATTGTGTTCTTTTTCAATTACCTGAACATCCCCTGGGTCCAAGAGGATGAATAAGTTTCCAAAGATTGCTGACTCTCTTACCCTATTAGGAATGATTGTATCTACTCTTTCCACTTATATGAACCTATTTTTATTGGTGTTTGTTTAGCGACTTTAGAATTTTTATGAAGTCAATTAATAAAAGCCTTTTAAAAATTTAAATATAATGGGCAGATAGCTATTATCTTCCTTACTAATATGTTATTCAACTCTTTATATACAAAATTAAGGTCACTATAATACAAATATTTCTTGTTTTATCCAAACAGTGTTTTTGTTTTTTTCTCTCTGACTATGAAAGCCCCTGTTTAGTCACTTCACTGAGAGTAAACGAAGAACAAATAAGCTTAAATTGCAGCATGTGGGATTTAAATTAGAAATAAGTAAAAAAAATTTTTCACAGTAGACACTGTTAAATAATAAACTTTATCTGTAGATATTTTGTTAACTGATAGACTCTATAATATATTTTACTCTGTTACTGGTATTTAATTGGCTTCTGTTAGGGGGAAAAATATGAACAAAATGACTCAGTGTTTGTCTTCATTCAAAGACAAGTGTAAAAACTTTATGAAAAAATATCAAGAATGAAAAATGGTTTTTTTTACTCACCTAGATTTTTTTCAATAATAATAAAGTAAATGTTTTAATCTTAGCCAAAATTTTTGAATCAAAAAATGAGTAGAAAAAATGAAATATCTTGTGCTCTTTGACATGGGAATAATGCTTAAAATAAATACTACCTATTATTTAGCATTTCCATGTGTCAGGCATTTTTAAGCATTTTACATATATTGTCATATTTAATCATCTCAACAGTCCCCTTAGCTGGTATCTTACACTGGCTTATAGGTGAGAAAAATAAACCCCAGAGACATTCTTTAGCTCACTTTATGTTGTTCAGTTAAGAATAAATATAAAAATAATTAAAATCCAGATTTGAAAGTCAGTTTTTCCGGTATTTTCTTTGAATCTAAGAGCAAATTAGTAATAGACAATAAAGAAATATGGGGATATGATTATAATATCTTCAAATGTAGGTGCTTCTAATGCTGTTAAATGAATGGATAGAATCATATTTTTTGTTTTAGTGTGTGGCATTTGGCAATTGCTGTTGAAATGATTAAATATGACAATATGTGTAAAATACTTAAAAATGCCTGACTGAAATTTTGAGTTAATATTGGTGTATGATGTAAGATTGTGGCTCAGTAACATTATTTTGCATGTGAAATTCCAGTTTTCCCAGTACCATCTATTGAAAAGATTATTCTTTCCTCATTGTATATTTTGGCTCCTTTGTTGTAAATTACTTGACCATTTATGTGTGGGTTTATTTTGGGACTCTATAGTCTATTTTATTGACTATATGTTTTTATGTGTGATTACTATAGCTTTGTAATATAATTTGAAATCAGGGAGTGTTATGCCTCTACCTTTGTTCTTCTTAAGATTGCTGTGGCAATTCGGGGTCTTTTGTGGCCCCATATAAGTTTTAGGATGGCTTTATTGTGAAAAATGCCATTGGAATTTTGATAGGGATTGCACTAAATCTGTAGGTTTCTTTGGGTGGTATGAACATTTAAACAACATTGGTTCTTCCAGTCCATGACCATGGATATCTTTCCATTTATTTATATCTTTCTATTTATTTGTGTCTTTTTCAGTTTCCTTCAACAATGTTCTATAGTTTTCAGAGTACCAGTTTTTCACCCCCTTGGTTAAATTTATTCCTAGAAATTCTGTTCTTTTTGATGCAATTGTAGATGGGATTATTTTCTTCATTTCTCTTTCTGATAATTCTTTGTTAGTGAACAGAAATATCGCTGACTTTTATACATTGGTTTTATATCCTAAAACTTTACTTAATTCATTTATCAGTTTTAACAGTTTCTGGTGGAGTCTTTAGGGTTTCCTACATATAGTAATATGGCATCTGCAAGTAAAGACAGTTTTACTTTTTCCTTCACATTTGTATGCCTTATTTCTTTTTCTTGCCTACATCCTCTAAATAGAACTTCTAGTACTATGTTGAATAAAAAAAGTGGTTAAAGTGGGCACACTTTATCACAGAGGAGAAGCTTTTGATTTTTCATCACTGTGTGTGATATTAGTTTTGGGATTGTCATATATGGCTTTGATTATGTTGAGGTTCATTCTCTCAATTCCCACTTTGTTGAGTTTTTATCATGAATGGGTGTTGATTCTTGGCAAATGCTTTTTATACATCTATTGAGATGATTATATGATTTTTATCCTTCATGTTGTTAATGTGCTGTATCACATTGATTTGTGGATGTTGAACCATCCTTTCCTCTTTAAATAAATTCCACTTCATCATGGTGTATGATTCTATTAACGTGTTGTTAAATTTGTTTTTTTTTTTTTTATATTTTGTTGGGTATTTTTGCATCTATGTTCATTAGGGGTTTTGGCCTGCAATTGCTTTTTCTGTAGTGTTTGTCAGATTTTAGTATCAGGGTAATGCTGGCCTTATAAAGTGAGTCGAAAGTTTTCACTTGTGTTCTAGTTTTTGGAAGAATTTGAGAAAGATTGATATTAATTTTTCTTTAAATGTTTGGTAAAGGGGCGCCTGGGTGGCTCAGGTGATTAAGCGACTGCCTTCGGCTCAGGTCATGATCCTGGAGTCCTGGGATCGAGTCCCGCATCGGTCTCCCTGCTCAGTGGGGAGTCTGCTTCTCCCTCTGACCCTCCCCTCTCTCATGCTCTCTCTCTCTCTCTCATTCTCTCTCAAATAAATAAATAAATAAATAAATCTTAAAAAAAAAAGTTTGGTAAGATCTTCCAGTGAAGTCACCTTGTCTTTGACTTGTGTTTATTGGGAGCTTTTCGATTAATAATTCAATCTTCATACTAGTAATTTTTCTGTTCAGATTTTCTATTCATGATTCAATCTTAGTAGTTTGTATATTTTTAGGAATTTGTCAATTTCTTTTAGATTATTTAGTTTGCTGATGTATAATTGTCATAATAGTCTCAAGATCTTTTTTATTTCTGTGACATCAATTATTTCTTTCTGATTTTATTTGAGCCTTCTCTTTTTCTTGGTGAGTTTAGCTAAAGGTTTATCAATTTCATTTCTTTTCAAAGAACCAGCCCTTAGTTTATTGATCTTTTCTATAGACATTTTAGACACTATTTTATTATTTTACACTCTGGTCTTTTATTTTACTAACAAAGATCCTTTTAAAGACTTTAGGCTTCATTTGTTCTTTTTCTAGTTCTTTGAAGTGTAAAGTTAGATTGTTTGTTTGAGATTTTTCTTATTTTTTGATCTAAGCACTCATCATTATGAACTTCCCTCGTAGAACTGTTTTGCAACATCCCATAAGTTTTGGTATTTTTCATTGTCTGAAGATTTTTTTTTCTTTTTTGATACATTTATTGTTCAATGGTATGTTGTTCAATCTTCACATATATGTGCATTTTCCAGTTTTTTCTTAAAATTTCTAATTTCATACCATTGTGGTCGGAAAAAAATATACTTGGTATTATTTTAGTCTTCTTAAATTAAGACATTTTGTGGACCTACGTATCTATCGTGGAGAATTTCCATGTTTTCTTAAGAATGTATACTCTGCTTTTGAATGGAATGTTTGGTAAATGTCTGTTAAGCCCATCTGGTCTAATGTGTCATGGAATCCCAATGTTTGCTTATTGATTTTCTGTGTGGATATTTTATCAACTGATGAAAAGTTATGAAGGCCCTTACTATTGCTGTCTATTTCCTGCTTTAGGTCTTTAACAGTTGCTTTATATATTTAGGTGCTACTATATTGAGTGCTTAATATTTATAAATGTTATATCCTCTTGTTGGATTGACCCCTTTATTATATATAATCTAATATTTTTAGTATCCTAGTACAGCCTTTTTTGTAGTCTGTTTTGTTTAATACATGTATAGCTCATCTTTTTAGGATTTTTGTTTTGTTTTGTTTTTATTTTCTATTTGCATGGAATATATTTTTCCAATATATTTTTGCTATCTGTTTGTATGTGTCCTTAAACTTGAAGGAATTCTTTTTGTACACACCATATAGTTGGGTCTTCTTTTGTAATCCATTTAGCACTGTATGTCTTTAATTGGAGATTTTAACCATTTATATTTAAAGTATTGATAAGTATTTCTGGCATTTTTTTTAAAGATTTTATTTATTTATTTGACAGAGAGATACACAGTGAGAGAGGGAACACAAGCAGGGGGAGTGGGAGAGGGAGAAGCAGGCTGCCTGCGGAGCAGGGAGCCCGATGCGGGGCTCAATCTGGGATCATGACCTGAGCCGAAGGCAGATGCTTAATGACTGAGCCACGCAGGTGCCCCTATTTCTGGCAGTTTTAAATTATTTTCTGGTTGTTTTATGATGCCTTTTTCCTTCTTGTTCTCTTGCATTTTGATTTGATGACTTCATTTCTTAGTCAATTAAAATCAAAATGACTCCTATTCTGTGGGTGGCTACTTCCTTTGTTGTAATTTAAGGATCCACATTCCTTCCATTTCATGATGTCTCAGTCATCTAGGACCTCTACATCTGGCCACAAATGAGGAAAGAAGTACAGAAAGCATATACCTTGCTTAATCACTTTGGGCCAGAAGTGGCCCCTTTTACTTTCACTTATATTCCGTTGGTAGATTCTTGTCATGTGGCTTCTAGATTTAAGGTGGTGAGAAAAGGAAGGGAGCTAGAAATATAGGCCCTGGCTGGGCATCCATTTCCCAGCAACAATCTTGCAATATATAGTTGGACTCACATATTTGTTGAAAAGTTAGCCATTTCTGCCTCAGGAACCAAGTTGATTGGTGGAACTTCTGGAAAACAGATCCAAGGTAGAGGGAAGGCAGGTAACCAGGTTGCTCTATGCAGTATCTTAGTCACCTACACAGTAGGAACCTTCATGAAAAAGGACATCTAGGGACACCTGGGTGGCTCAGTTAGTTAAGCATCTGCCTTCGGCTCAGGTCATGAACCCAGAGTCCAGGCATCAAGCCCGGCATTGGGCTCTCTGCTCAGCAGGGAGCCCACTTCTCCCTCTGCCTCTCACCCCACTCATGCTCACTCTCTCCTTCCCTCTCTCTTTCTCTCAAATAAAGAAAGTCTTAAAAAAAAAAAAAAGGACATTTACCCAGAGTTAAAAAAAAAAACAAAACATTGTTAATCTGAAGAATCAAGAATGAAGTGCCTATATACTTTATTTTATAGAACATGCTATTGTTTGGAGGTTTGTATCCCTCCACAATTCATATGTTCAAATCTTAACACCCAAAGTTGATGGTATTAGTATAAAGGGCCTTGGAGAAGTACTTAAGCCATGAGGATGAAACACTCATTAATGGGATTAGTGACTTTTTTTTAAAAGATTTATTTATTTTAGAGAGAAAGCATGAGTGGGAGGGGCAGAGGGAGAGGGAGAGAGAATCTGAAGCAGACTCCATGCTGAGCACTGAGCCCTGACGTGAGGCTCCATCTCATGACCCTGAGATCACTGCCTAGCTGAAAACAAGAGTCAGATGCTCAACCGACTGCGCCAACCAGGCATCCCTGGATTATCTACATATCACATGGAAAAGTGGCTTGAAAAGATGTTCCAAGAGATCCCTAGTCCCTTCTACCATTTGAGGACAGAGTGAAAAAGCTCTGCCTGTGAACCAGGAAGAAGTCCTCACCAAAATGTGATCATACTAGTGCCCTGATCTTGGGCTTCCCAGCCTCCAGAAATGTAAGAAATAAATTAGTTGTTGCTTATAAGCCACCTCATCTGTAGCATTTTGTTATGGCAGCCCAAACAGACTGACAAAACACCAAGAAAAAATATTTTCAAGTCTTGTGAAAGTTCTATAGAAGATCAGAACTTTACACACAATGACATGATTAAACAGTTTTGTTTTGTACTCAATGATAAAGTGGTGACATAAATTTACTCCAACCAAAAATTGTTAAGAAATGTTTTCCAATTCAATGCCCTAAGACATTTGACATTCATTTATACTAGAACTTCCTTTTCCATGTGATAGAAAGATAGCTCACATCATTATTCTAGGCTATCATTAAAAAGGAATATTTCATGAATACAGTTGTTGCTGCTTTCACAACAACCAAAAGCTGACAGCAATTTTTTACTTACAGGTATTTGCCAGTTGGCACGTTCCTTAAAAGTTCTTAGAATTTGCTGTCTAGCAAAGGTGTGAAAAAGTTAAAAACCTATTTCAGGATATAAGCTGATCACAGTAGACTGAATTCATACAGGCTTCTCAGAGGACTTTCAGAAGTATTCCCCTCCATCTCCCAGTGTATTATAAAATTGTTCTTTTTTAATAAATAAGACTAGTTTATTGATGCTATTAATCTATTAATTCTCCTTCAAACAATTTACTTCTTGTGTGGACAATGCTGGTGTAGAAAATTCATTGTAAAGCAGATTATATGTGAGCCTTTTCTACCAGGGGCCTAAAGACTAAAAAATCTTAAGAAGAGGTGATTCCATGCATATTTCCTTCTTGGAGTTCTCTATTCCTTCCATGGTCTCTGCTTTGCTTTTTGTCATTTCCTGCTGGAAAATTTACTAGAATTTGGAATTGAGGGAATTTTTCAATAAATAAATAAGCACAGAAACTGATTCAAAATTACTTAGAAGCTAAATGTTTCAGCCTTTTTTCTTAATAAAGTCTTTTCTACCAATAGCTTCTGAAAATTGAATATACCTCGCCTTATAGATTTTCATATATTCATTTTCAAATAAGCTGGAGATCATTTTATAAATACCCATATTGGACTGTTGGTTTTCTTCTTCAGCTAGCGAACATAGGGCTTGCTTTGTATTTATTTCTCCACACATGTAAGACTGAATATTATCCTACCTCAGACTATTACTGGCACATTTACATTTGCACTGTAAAGTCAAAGTTAAAACAGTTAATCTAAAAGGTCAGTTCATGAAGGATTATCTAAGGCAAAGTTTAGCATATAGGAGTCAAAGACCATGCAGCTTCCCAGCTGGGCCCTCTGTCAAACCATGCTACTGTCACCATGAGGTTGTATTCAAAGCAATGGTGTTAAGAGATTGGGCTTGAGTCAGTAGAATTGCCAGCATGGATCTGACATACCTGCTGTGTGTATTCACAGTAAACCAACTAGCCTATTCAAT
Organism: Zalophus californianus; assembly: GCF_009762305.2. Lineage (NCBI taxonomy): Eukaryota > Metazoa > Chordata > Mammalia > Carnivora > Otariidae > Zalophus > Zalophus californianus. The sequence continues at coordinate 53,581,315 of NC_045596.1, read as the reverse complement.
GCCACAATTTAACTGTAACACTAGGTCTTATTGAGCATGGAGTTTAAAAGTCTCTATTTTTAGCAAACTCCCTTTCTACTAAATAAGCATTTTTTTTTTATATTTAACCTATTTTTATGAGGAAACCAACTAGCAAAGCTCATAATCCTTACCTTATAAATGGGGGATGTGTCAAAAGATGAGAGGACTCCTCTTATTCATCAATTGTCAAAGTGAATATAGAATTCATGAGAATATTTATGACTAATACGTTTTCCCTACATTTCTCTTTTAATTTAGAAGGACATAAGGATGATAATCCATATGTGATGTTTAATATTTGACTGTGTTTGCTCATATCCATTTTTTGTCTTCAGAATTATCTCTGTATCTACTGATATTATTAGTGCAATGAACACTGGTAATAGTTTTTCACATAAAAGCTGTTAAAGGTCAGCTAGTGAACAAGTGCTTTGTCAAGAATTTTAAGGACAATGTCTAAGGAATATTTATAATTATTTATAGAGATTGGACTACTTAAACACTTTTAAGTTACATATTATGAAGTATAAAACCAGTGGCTTCTAGGGGTGCCTGGGTGGCTCAGTCGGTTAGGCAACTGACTCTTGATTTTGGCTCAGGTCATGGTCTCAGATTTTGAGATTAAGCCCTATGTGGGCTCTGCACTCAGTGGAGTCTGCATGAGATGCTCTCTTCCCCTCCCTCTGCCCCTCCCCCAGCTCATGGGCTCTATCTAAGTAAATAAATAAAATGTTAAAAAACAAAACAAACAACGGTTTCTAGAGCTGGCTTATATTGGTTCACAGAGCAGATTATTAAATTTTCAGGAATTTTACAAATACAACCTGGTTGTTAGGAATTATATATGAGAGATCATGCATATTTAAATATATTTTATTAAAGTTAAAGGTAGTAAATATTGAAAACTTATTTTCTAATTATGTTACTAAACTTTACACTTCTCCATACTTTACTCTTCTCCATACAAACATTGCATGTTTGAAATATTAGAAGACGTTGTGCTACTGAGCATCTCTCCCAACTCCTCTTTCAGGGAAGTTACTTTGATAGTCTAAATTGACTGTGGTGGGAGAATACCACTGAAATAAAATTCTACAAATCAGGACTTGATTTGTTGATTTATTCATTATCTAGACCAGGGGTCAGTAAACTACCACCTGTGGGTCAGCAGCCTGTTTTTATATGTACAGTGTTTTTGGAACCTAGCCACATGGCTGCTTTTGTCTCTAATGGCACAGTTGAATAGTTGAAACAAAGACCAAATGGCCAGCAAGTCTGAATTATATACTGTCTGGTCCTTTGAAAAGGAGATTGCAAAACCTTGTACTTAAGAAAGCAAAGGAAAAAAATGTTAATAATACAGTTGGAATTTAAAAGTGTGTTGTGACTTTGGCCATCACATTGTGAATGGCACAGAAGACTAAAAAAACTATTCTTCCATTATTCAAAAAATTATCCAATTCAGCAAAAAAGTCCCTAATATCATTGACAGGAGTGAAATTCCAATGCCAAGATATTTGTTTCACTTCATCTTGCTCATTAAGGTAAATAAAAATATCGACCAACATTGGTCAGAATTATATTAATCACTTGCAATCATAGTGAATATAAAGTTAGCCAAAATCAACAAAAACATCTTAGTTGGCTATATGAAATTTAGGATACAGAATACTGTAAATTTTATTATTTGTATATTATATGCTGCACAACCTTTTTATCTGTAAAATTTATAATCATATGCATATATGTATGTTTTTGGGAGACCCAGTGCTGTCCATTTACCTGCACAGCACTGTCTAAAGTTATGTGCCTTTATATGTGTTAAAACTACTTCAGAGATACCTAATTATATTAATTATTATACCCTTATATAATAATAGGTACTATGCAAATACCTAATACAATGTGTAGTTTTATTATATATTATTTTTCAGTCACAAAATAATTTACAAAATTGGCTTTATGGTTTAATCTCTTATATTGAAGTTACTTGCAGAATTAAAGAATTTGGAATTAAAATATTGGTAAAATTTATACACAGAAAGGGCTTGATTATTATATTGTCAAGAAGGTATTACATCCATTGCAATTTTATAGAAAAAAAATCACTGATTTTGGTACAGCTTTCAATATGTTGGTCAATTATGTTTAAAAGGGAGCCCTTTTAGTTAGACTACTTTTTTTTTAAAGAATTATCAAACACTTCCTCCCCTTTTTATTTAATTGTTAATGAATAACATGAAAGATAAAAATATTCTGGAAGTCACTGTTTAGTATATGTTCCTATTAAAAAAAATCTATCAAGAAGCAAGGATTTAGTCTTCATTTTTCACAAAATAGCAAAAATCACCTCATTAATAGTTTTTCACCATAAAGACTGAATTACTTCCTTAACTTGTTAGAATTCCAGGTTGAGTCAATAATTTTACATTCATTGAAAGAAATTGAAGGAGACAGACTATAATCTAGAGCTGCATAATTTAGCATTTTAAAAAATTTAATATTAAGTATGAACTTACAAAACTTGTATGATGAGTATTGCAATTTTTGAATAGCTCCCTTGTAGTTAGATTGTTAGTATGCTGTTCTATAGTGTATTTCAGGAATAAGGTTTTGAAGTTTTAATGAAAATAAGTTTCAGTATTGTCAATCATAGTAACAGAATGGAACAAGAGAAAAAATTGGAAAGAACAAAATGAAAAGCATCTTAGTAATGTATTACATAACTCAAAACAGGTTATTCCAAATAGTTGGTGAAATTTTTATCTGTGGATAAAAGTAACAATGTCAACTATAGGTGCTGGGATGATAGAGAAAATCAATGAAGAGTAGAAGGAAACACCTGGAGAGATTGGACAATACAAGAGCAACTTACCAAATTAAGAAGTAAATTTTCTCCGTAGAACAGTGGAGGCTATAGAACTTGGAAGTGAAGGATTGTGTCTACAGAAATGTATGGGTGTATTTGTCAAATTTTGCTGAGGAATCAATGACAGACTTTGGTTCAAGAGTTTATATCGGTTCAGGGATTCTTGGGGAGCTCAATTGACATAGGAGTTCTCCAGCCTGGTCCCATGCCTGCCACACTGACTTTTCATGATTGGGAACCAGACCTTGTCCTGTTTGTGTCTGGTGGGAGACTGCAGAATCTGATTGGAGTACTCTATGCAGTCATGAGGGAGGCCAGGATCACAGGAAAGGGTGGCTCAGATTGTCGAAAGGACAGGATATTTCCTAAGATTTCAAGGAGAGAACATGAATCAAAGGTGCCAAAATGAAGATGTGAAGATAAGGTAGAGGGCATCAGATGATGCCAAGATGAGATTAAGCATCAAGCTTCAGATGCAGTAGCAACACTGGATTGAAACAACTGGCTCCCATCTGGACCAAGGACATAAAGACCACTAGAATTTGCTGGTGACGGATGCAAGTAGCCATTTCGATCACTGGAATCATTTAGGGGAACTTAAAAAAAAACACGATCCTCAGGCCATGGCTCAGAACGATTAAATCAGAATGTCTGGACATAGGACCCAAGCATCCATGTTTTTCAGTTTCCTAGATCCATGCAAAGTGCCGCAAGGCTGAGACCCTTGTTTTTAAAGGAACTTGAACTGATTGCTCATTAGAATCACCAGGGAGCTTTTGTGTACCAATATCTGGTTCCTTCCCCAAACTCATCTATTCAGAATCTCTGGAGAAAGGGCCCAGGATGGGGATTGGTTGAGATCCAGGACTTTGCAATTTAGACAGCAAATTACCATGTCTCACTTTTTTTCACTGAAGTGGTTCCACATTGGGACAATAAGAAAATTAGCCTCAGGAAATAGGTAAATTGAGTAAATGATGAGGACTCAAAAAAAAAAAAAAAAAAGACTGTGAACTTTATAAAAGCTATCATACTCTTCTTCATATTTGAAATTTATACTCATTTTAATTTGATTATCCTGTGTGTAAAAAATGTATTAAATACAGATTTTTATTCTACATCGTAATTTTCAAAAACACATTTCATTAAAAATTTCTAATGCTGAAAGCATGACTATTTTTTAGCACCATGTAGTTAAAAGAACTAAAATAGAAACTCCTTAAAAACAATTGAACCAAGAGGATTCAATTCCTTCATCCCCCGTTTTATAATTTTTCATCATCATGAAAGTCAAAGCATGTGAATAATTCTGTACTTGAATACTCAGAAAGGAAATTGTTGTGTAAATAATTAATGTTCCAAAAGGTTAAATTTAATTTGAAAGTAGGTGATTTTCTCTTGCCAGGGTTACTGAGATTGAAGGTGAATAGTCTTTCAGCCTCCTTATCATAGGAAAATTAATGCTAATACTAGCTTTTTTTGTGCCATGTAGATTTACCAATATAATTTCTGTCTAGTAATTGAAGAAAAATATCTTTTTTTTACTTAAAAATTGGAAGAATTTAGGACAAAATTAGAATGGAATTTTTGAATTGATGAAAAGTACTATAAGAGTGCATGCATCCTGACACCTTTAATTGGAATTTTAGGAACAAATACATAATAGAAATAAATATAGTAAGACTTTTCTTTCTGAGATAAATGTACTTCTGATGTTCACTTTGAGATCTTTTAAATAATTCATTTTAATTACAAAGTTTATTTAAAGATAAATGGTTTACATTGCTAAATTCAAAGAAAAATGCCACAAAAATATAAGAAAAGTCTCTAGTTAAAAGAATGGCAGGAAAAAGAAAGCAAATGAATATTTAGCTCCCTAATATCTGATTTACTGATTCAATGATTAGCAACACTAATTGTATCAAAATTTAATAATGAAAACCATTTCATCCAAATATTAAAAATACATTTTGTTCATATACTGCACTTATAGAACATTTTATTATGTTAATATAAGTTTCATAGAAAATAGTCAAAAAAGTATGATTTGTCAGGTGTTAGGAGTTTCATTTATGTAACATTAAAGAGTATGTCTTTACCTTTCTCACTTAAAAATGACTGTTCCCTTACTCTTGGTAATTTTAAGTGGAAACAATGCTACACACAAAAATAATCATTAACTGTTAGGGCTCTTATTCATCGCTAGTCCTTTTGGAGTGAGTCTCATAGCGTGAAGGAAATGTTCCAATTCCTTCATATAAAAATTTTTTTCAAACATGAGTTTATTTTCAAATGAGAGGTTGAATTGTATATTGTTCTATTGATTTTTTTAATTAAGTCACTTCATAATGAAAATCATCAGTAAATCAAAATTGATTTGACCACCAATGAAAGACTTTTTCGATTTTAGAAAGTAACCACTGAAAATTTCTCGTATTAGTTACACATTAGGGTAAAGAAAGTCCAGTGATATACTAGGCTGAACAGAAAGCTTTCGTAGTTCATTCCATATAAATATATATTTTGCTTAGTGTCTAGAACATTTTATGCCATGAAGGTGTATTAGGAATTCTGGCCTGTATATTGGAATAGAAAAATTAAGAGGACCACATGAATGTGTCACAATAATCATTTGCAGAGATAAGAAAATGATTTTTTTTTTTTTTGGATCTCACTATCATCCTTTCTTTGCCTAGCTAACTTCTTGACACATTTCATACTAAAAGAAATCCATGTGTGATTTATGCTACCCTGAGTTACTAGAATACTATCAATTTCCTCTGGTGACTGTTGAAAGAAATAGTAAATGGGTGTTGTCATTAAGACTTTCTATTTCCATGTGAACAATATATTAAAGAAATTCCCTTGTTCTATTTCACTCACATATGAACCAGTGAAACAAGTTTTCGGTAGCTTCCAATTTCTAAAGCTTCTCTAAGGTCATTTGGAAATGGATGAGTTAGCAAACATCTATGATAGATAGTCTAAGGGGACATAACCTAACTATTCACTAGTAACAGCTTGAGAGCTATGAAAATTGAGCAATTACCTGAGGAAATGCTTTGTGGAGCCATCAACTTTGTCCCTTGTTGTCTCCATGGAGACAAACAGAAAAATGAATCAGGTGTACTAGCTAAATAAACGTTGATAAATATTATAGACAGAAAAGGGCAACCATGGTAAAATATATCAAAATTTTCTTCTAACCTTTTACCTATAAGATTGATAATTATCTACTTCATAGTCAGAAAAATTGAGGCCCACATCAGGTCTTTTTGATATATGTAGAATCAGATGGCAAACTAGAAAAATAAATATTTTGAATTTACTGTAGTGACCCGTTTATTGATTTTACCATTCTGATTACTAGGGATAAATATATCAACTATGTTTATAAAATGTTTTAAAATTATTTTCCACAAGACGTGTTTTTTACCTCTGTATTCATCTCCATCACATATGTGTGTACGGCATCCTCTTCCATCTTAAAAGTTGTTCTGCATCACGCTGTGGAGACCCCAGCTTTAGAAGGAATGCATCTGGAAGGAGAAAGCAACTCACCTATTCACCAAAGCAGGTGGCAAGGTATTCAGACAGGTTTTTCTCTGATTTCTATTCTCGGGATTACTAAATTAAGAAAACATGAGCATGTGTCCACAAAAAAGGTACTGAGTTTCTACTAAAGGGAATGGAAACAAAAGGTGCTTTATTACATTTCTTATGAAATCCACTATCTCATTATCATTTGATCAATTAATTTTCAACAGCTGGGAAACAAGTATTTAGCAAGGGTTGAAACTGTGTGTCGCTTTACAAACTGAGGTGGCTAAGCTGAAGCAAGTGTTTATGCTATGCATCAGCATTAGAGATTTCTTCAGTTTTATCACTTTATGTGCTATTTTGTTTTCTCAGACCCTGCCAAGATAACATGAACAATAGCTTTATAATTATTCAAAATATAGAATATATCTGTTCTCTTTTCTTAAAAAAAAGTTATATATAACAAGTATCAAATATTGACTGTCTATTCCTCTTCTTCCTCCTACACTGAGCTGAGCAAGGCAACGCCACTTACTTTTTCTTCTAGCAGGAGCTGTGGATACATAATTAGAAGCCACTCTTCCATTGTACTGGCAGTCATGGAATTCAAATTCAAAGATTCAGTTCAAGTCAAAAAATATTAGAAAAGTAAGCCATCATGAACATTTTCTTTAAAAATTTCTGTTTAGGGGACGCCTGGGTGGCTCAGTCGTTAAGCGTCTGCCTTCGGCTCAGGTCCTGATCCCAGGGTCCTGGGATCGAGCCCCGTGTCTGGCTCCCTGCTCGGCGGGCGGGAAGCCTGCTTCTCCCTCTGCCGCTCCCCCTGCTTGTGTTCCCTCTCTCGCCGTGTCTCTCTCAGTCAAATAAATAAACAAAATCTTAAAAAAAATATCTGTTTAGTATAGCATGATATAAATGATAAAACTTTCAAGGACCATTGTAATTGTGTTCTAAAAATTACAGTAAAAAACACAAGATTAGTTATTAGGTAAAATTTGTCTCTAGTGAAACATCACTATTTCATTAGAAAACCCTCTTTAAAATAAGTGGTTCGTTCTGAACGGGGTAAAAAAATAACACTTGGAATTCTTTTTAATTGTAACTGATTTGATGAGCTAGATTCTGTGTAATTATTACTAGATTTAAGATATTCTAAAAGGCATTTTTAGACAGAGATCGTTAAGGAAAAAAATCATCCCAACTGTCTACTCAATGATTCTGTACAAAAGAAGTGCTTTGAGTGTTTGGAACTCTACAAAGGAAGGCCCTAGAAGGAGTAAAAGCCAAAATGTCCATTTCAATATTTTGCTTAAGATACTAGAATTAAAATTTATAACACTAAATAAAAACCATTACCTTTAACACAGTTTTCAAAATGCTGTTGAAGCATATTCCTGTGTCATATTTTTTTCATGAAGTTTTTTTATTTACATGCACAATGAGCATTCTTAGATGTTTTATACTAGTGATTTCACAAAGCATGTTAAAAGCCATGTATGTGAAAACACATTCTTTCATTGAAATAACATTTACTTAGGTAGTGAATGTTTATTATGCTCACAAACATCTTTTAACTTATGGCATTACATAGTATATTTCTGTCCCATGATGAGGTAGACACATTTTTTTTCATTGTAGTTAACACAGATGTTACATTAGTTTCAGTTGTACATGTTCAGTGGTTCAACAAGTTTATATGTTTACAACATAGTGATTCAACAAATTTATATGTTTTGCTGTGCTCACCACAAGTACAGTTACCATCTGTCACCATACAATGCTATAACAATTCCATTGACTATATTCCCTATGCTGTACCTTTTTATCCTCGTGACTTATTCTATAGCTAGAAACCTGTATCACCCACTCCCCTTCACCTATTCTTCCTATTCCCCCAATCCTCTCCCCCCGGCATCCATAAAGTTCCTTATATTTATGGGTCTGTTTCTGCTTTTACTTTGTTTATTCATTTGTTTTTTAGATTCCATGTATAAATGAAATCATATGATTTGTCTTTTCCTGTCTGATTTATTTCATTTAGCCTAATACCTTCTAGGTCCACCCATGTTGTCACAAATGGCAAGATCTCATTCTTTCTTATGCCTGAGTAATATTTAATTTATACACACACACCTTCTTTATCCATTCATCTTGTTGGAAATTTGGGTTGCTTCCATATCTTGCCTATTGTAAATAGTTCTGCAATAAACATAAGGGTGCATGTAAATTTTTGAATTAGTTTTCATTTTCTTTGGGTAAATACCCAGTAGTGGAATTACTAGATCTTATGGTATTTCTATTTTTAGTTTTTTGAGCAATCTCCATACTGTTTTTCATAGTAGCTCACCAATTTATATTCCCATTAACAGTGCAGAAGAGCTCCTCTTGTTCTCTATATCCTGGCCAACACTTATTTCTTCTGTTTTTGGTTTTAGCTGTTCTGACAGGTCTAAGATAATATCTCATTGTAGTTTTGATTTGCGTTTCCCTGATGATTAATGATGTTGAACATCTTTTCATGTATGTTGGACATCTGTACGTCTTCTTTGGAAAAACAACTATTCATGTGTTCTGCCCACTTTAAAAATCAGATTGTTGTTTTGTTGTTCTCTAAGCTCTTTATATATTTTGGATATTAACCCCTTATCAGTTATATGATTTGCAAATATTTATTTCCATTCAGTAGGTTGCCTTTCCATTTTGTTGGTTTCCTTCACTGTGCAAAAGCTTTTTATTTTGGTATAGTCCCGATAGTTTATTTTTGCTTTTGTTGCCTTGCCCCAGGAGACATAGCAAGAAAACTTGATGCTATGGCTGATGTCAGTGAGATTACTGCCTGTATTCTACTAGGAGTTTTATGGTTTCATGTCTCACATTTAGGTCTTTAATCCATTTGAGGGTTTGTGTGTGTGTGTGTGGTGTAAAAAAATGGTTGAGTTTCATTCTTTTGCATGTAGCTGTCCAGTTTTCCCAACATCATTTATTGAAGAGACTATCTTTTCTCTACTGTATCTTGCTTTTTTTCTGTCATAGATTAAATGACCATGTGAGCATGGCTTTATTTCTGGGCTCTTTATTCTGTTCACTGATCTATGTATCTATTTTTTGTGCCAGTACCATACAGTTTTGATTACTATGGCTTTGTAGTATATCTTGAAATCTGGTACTGTGATACCTCCAGCTTTGTTCTTTCCTAAGATTTCTTTGTCTATTCAGGGTCTTTTGTGGTTCCACACAAATCTTAGTATTTGTTCTAGTTCTGTGAAGAATGCTATTTGTATTTTGATAGGGATTGCATTGAATCTGTAGATTGCTTTGGGTAGTATAGACTTTTTGACAATATTATTACTTCCCATCTATGAGCATGAATATCTTTCCATTTCTTTGTATTGTCTTCGATTTCTTTCATCAGTCTTTTATAGTTTTCAGAGTTAGTTCTTTTACTCCATTGTTAAGTTTATTCCTAGATATTTTGTTCTTCTTGGTGCAGTTGTAAATAGGATTGTTTTCTTAATTTTTCCTACATCTAATTGTTATTAGTGTATAGAATCACACCCAATTTTTGTGTATGAATTTTATATCCTGCAACTTTATTCATTTATTACTTCTAATAGATTTTTGGTAAAGTCTTTAGGGTTTTCTATGTATAGTAGGTCATCTGCAAATAGTGACAGTTTTATTTCTTCCTTACCAATTTGTATGTCTTTTATATCATTTCCTTGTCTGATTACTGTGGCTAGGTCATGCAGAACCATGCTGAATAAAAGTGGCAAGAATGGACATTTTTGTCTTGTTCCAGATTTTAGAGGAAATGTTTTCAGTATTTCACCATTGAGTATAATGTTAGCTGTGAGTTTTTCATTTATTGCTTTATTATGTTATGTTCCCTGTAAACCCACTTTGTTGAATTTTTTTTCATAAATGGGTGTTGAATTTTGTCATATGTTTTATTCTGCATCTATTGAGATGATCATATGATTTTTATCTTTTGTTGATGTGTATATCATGTTGATTGATTTACAAATATTGAACCAGCTTTGCATCCTGTAAATAAATCTTGCTTCATCGTAGTAATGATCCTTTTAATATATTGTTGACTGTGGTTTAATATTTGTGCATTTTTACATCTGTGTTCATCAGGGATCTTGGCCTGTAGTTTTCCTTTTTTTGTAGTGTCTATCTGGTTTTGGTATCGGGGTAATAGTGGCCTCATAGAATGTATTTGGAAGCTTCCTTCCTCTTCCATTTTTTGTTTTTGGAATAGAGGAGAATAGGTATTAGCTTTTCTTTAAATGTTTGGTAGAATTCACCTATGAGTCCATCTGGTTTTGAACTTTTGTTTGTTGGCAGGTTTTTTGATTACCAATCAATTTTGTTACTAATAATTGGTCTGTTCAGATTTTCTATTTCTTTCTGATTCAGTTTTAGAAGGTTGTATGTTTCTAGAAACTTATCCATTTGTTCTATGTTGTCCAATTTTGGCATATAATTTTTTGTCATACCCTCTTAGATTCCTTTGTATTTCTGTGGTGGTGCTTGTTACTTCTCTTTTGGGTCCTTTGTCTTTTTATCTTGATTTAGTCTGGATAAATGTTCATCAATTTTATTTATCTTTCCAAAGAACTAGCTTTTGGCTGGCTCAGTTGGTAGAGCATGAAATTCTTGATCTTGAGGCCATGAGTTTGAGCCCCATATTGGGTGTAGAGTTCAATGAAAAAAAAAATCTCTTGGTTTCATTGATCAAATTATACATGAATAATTTAAGGCATTTCTCATTCTTTGAAGCTGAAAAAAAAAGTGATGATAAAAAGAGCTATAGAAACATTTGGAATTGTGAGCTCATAGAGTTGAGCACCCCAAGCCTTACACATGCAGTGGTCTCTGACAAGCCCAAGAATGGTGAAGGTCTGGAATATGTCCTATGAGGAATAGATTTTAGGATTCCAGAGGTAAAGCCATTCTGGAAGATTGGGCCCAGGGTAATGCTGTAAAGTGCCTTGCTAAAATAAAGTATATATTAATAGTAATGATATCAAGGAAGTATAATAATTAAGTTGGTGGAATTAAACTGCCTAAAATAGTTATTAAACTTGTCTTTGTTAATAAAAGAATAGTTTATAAAGGTCTTTGATTGTATAACTTGTAAGTAAAGTCCCTGTAAGCCTTTAAGATTTTTATTTTGCTTTGTTTTATTACTACAAAATTTAAGAAAAAAAATTTTCAAATAATTTTACTTTAAGCTTGGGAAATAATTCTTAATTTACAAAACATAATAACATATTTTCTTATTTGCATTTAACACGTTTCTATCCCTGAATCTAACATAAATCTTTAATGTTTTAATAGGTATAAATACCACTTACTTAGCAATTATTGATACCAGGCACTGTATTAAACATCTTGCAAATAATTCTTACATTATGTACCAATAAATCTTCATATAAAACCTTAAGATATTAATAATAATGATAATTATTCCCATTGAAAATTAAATGTTGGAGTTTGGAGAGCTTAAGAAATTTACCCAGGTCATGTAGATGCTGATTGTTGGAGCCATGACCCAAACTCAGACCTATCACTTCAGAATGTAAACACTGTACCATTTGATACGCTGGTTAGAACAGTTCTGCTAAGAACAGACCCTCAGGATGCTTCTTTAGAAAGAGTTTCATGGGGAAAGCAATATCATATTCATTAGAGGATATTGTTAAGACTGATTAAGAAATTAACAGAGATTATATACACACTTGAGTTCTTCAGAGGAATTTCAATAGAGAATTTTTTTATATGAATGAATATGCAGTAGAAAATTTACCATATTGAAATGATATAATCATCATAAAAAAGAAAGTGTGTAATGTAGTAAGTAGTCTCACATAATATTCACAGTAAAACATTGCCTGAAATCAGATTTTTTTTTTTTATCATGGATACCATTCCAGCTCGCTAATTCCTGGAGAAAAATAGAATATCTTGGAAGCTTTAAGGGAAGGGAGGAAAAGGGAAATATCCGAGGCTATCATACTGACAATGATAATACAAGTTAAATATAATTTGAGGACTGCCGAAGATATGATGTGTTCTAATAATTTTACCATTAATTTCACATTTGATGATATTTGTATTGGTTTAAAAGTCTTATTTCATCATTTTGAAGTATAATCTTGAAGAAAAAAGCTAAATACTTTGTTTTAAAATTCCAGGAATTTATGTCAGCATAACCATATCTTGTATTATTCTGTTAAAATAAGTATGCCAAAACTTGGCCCAACATATCTCAAAATATTTTTCCTTCATGTTAAAACTTTTTATAGCCAAAGTGTGGAGAAAATTGCAGAGAAGTATGTACAAATCCCCATTCTACCTATTTTCAGTGTTTACAGTGATAGACTCTGTCAATTATAAGACATAAATAACAGAATCCAGAAATGCTCCTGGACTCCCTTTGCAAGGAGTAAAACTTGCTATTAAATGAAATTAGATTCTCACTAAATCTTAGCCAAGCCTTTATTTCACTTATGAGAAATAAACTGGCTAAAGCAGAAACATTTATGCTAACAAAACTGGGTTACAGTGTCAGGCCATTGACATTCAGTCTCCCCCGGAGTCACGGTTGTTGCCATAGAGTGGTGTTCTGCTAATTAATTTTCTTGTTAGGTCACAAGGGAGCACTTAGGGAAGAGCTGTAGTAGTTTGCTCCATTCTACCCTGGCCAGATAAACCAGTGATCATGGATTATTTTTAAACATTTTAACATTCATTTTAGAAGTAATTCCATACTCAAAAAGATTTTATATTTCTTTCTATTGTTAGATTTTTTCATTAACAATAAGCTAAAACTCGAAATTATATTTAACCCACTCTTGGAAAAACAAAACAAAAACCTGCCATACTTTGGTTTTTGCCTTGGTCTTATCTTTGGGTTAAAAAGAATTCTAGGGAAACTACAATTCTCTTCTTGCCTAGAGGTGAAGGCAGATGGTATCGAGTACATTTGGTTCTTCAAAAACAGTTTTCTATAGCATTAGCAGTAAATCTACCATTTGCAATCTATTGTCTTTTTAAATCTATTTAATTTACATTTAACAAGACACCTCTTATTCTTGTGAGTTAATTAAAGAGTTAGTGACTATTAAAAAGAATACTAATTGAAATGCAATAAATAACTGAGTTGGTATGTAATTAACCAAATTTACATAAGTAATAAACACAGCATTGCAGGCTTCCAGAATGGAGTTGAACTAATGCTGATAGTCTAATCTTATATAAGAGCAAATATCTAGTCATTTAATTAGCATAAAACAAAGTAGCTGTGGCAAATTAATTGTATATAATTTTTCAAGTGACTGCCAAAGAATAATGTAACTATGCTTTATGTGGTCTTTTAACATTTTGGTGATCCCTATTACATTTTCAGTGTGTCTTTTCAGGAAGAGGACAAATTCAAATAGGGGGCAAAGGATCATTCTCACCTTCATAGAACCTGTCATTCTCTATAGACATTACAATTAGTTACTTTTTACAACCCTGGTTAACCCTTCATATGCCCCTCAACACTCTGTCTCCTATGTATCATGATCCTCAATTTAAGAAATGTTTCTGTAGAACTTTCACAGAACAATCTAACTTATTCAGGAAATCTATGTCCCTCGCAACTTCCTAATTTATGATGGCTTATACATTTAAGATACGATTTAATAGAAAATACATTGTTCATAAGTCTTTTTTTAAATTTTTTATTGTTATGTTAATCACCATATATTACATCATTAGTTTTTGATGTAGTATTCCATGATTCATTGTTTGTTCATAACACCCAGTGCTCCATGCAGAATGTGCCCTCTTTAATACCTATCACCAGGCTAACCCATTCCCCTACCTTCCTCCCCTCTAGAACCCTCAGTTTGTTTTTCAGAGTCCATCATCTCTCATGGTTCATCTCCCCCTCTGACTTACTCCCCTTCATTCTTCCTCTCCTGCTATCTTCTTTTTCTTTTTTCTTAAAATATGTTGCATTATTTGTTTCAGAAGTACAGATCTGTGATTCAACAGTCTTGCACAATTCATAGCACTCACCGTAGCACATACCCTCCCCAATGTCTATCACCCAGCCACCCCATCCCTCCCACCCCCCACCACTCCAGCAACACACAGTTTGTTTCCTGAGATTAAGAATTCCTCATATCAGTGAAGTCATATGATACATGTCTTTCTCTGATTGACTTATTTCACTCAGCATGACACCCTCCATTTCCATCCACGTCGTTGCAAATGGCAAGATCTCATTCCTTTTGATGGCTGCATGATATTCCATTGTGTATATATACCACATCTTCTTTATCCATTCATCTGCCAATGGACATCTTGGCTCTTTCCACAGTTTGGCTATTGTGGACATTGCTGCTATAAACATTGGCGTGCACGTACCCCTTCGGGTCCCTACATTTGTATCTTTGGGGTAAATACCCAGTAGTGCAATTGCTGGATCGAATGGTAGCTCTAATTTCAACTGTTTGAGGAACCTCCATACTGTTTTCCAGAGGGGTTGCACCAGCTTGCATTCCCACCAACAGTGTAGGAGGGTTCCCCTTTCTCCACATCCCCGCCAACATCTGTCGTTTCCTGACTTGTTAATTTTAGCCATTCTGACTGGTGTGAGGTGGTATCTCATTGAGGTTTTGATTTGGATTTCCCTGATGCCGAGCGATGTTGAGCACTTTTTCATGTGCCTGTTGGTCATTTGGATGTCTTCTTTGGAAAAATGTCTGTTCATGTCTTCTGCCCATTTCTTGATTGGATTATTTGTTCTTTGGATGTTGAGTTTGAGAAGTTCTTTATAGATTTTGGATACTAGCCCTTTATCTGATATGTCATTTGCAAATATTTTCTCCCATTCTGTCGGTTGTCTTTTGGTTTTGTGGACTGTTTCTTTTGCTGTGCAAAAGCTTTTTATCTTGATGAAATCCCAATAGCTCATTTTTGCCCTTGCTTCCCTTGCCTTTGGCGATGTTCCTAGGAAGAAGTTGCTGCGGCTGAGGTCGAAGAGGTTGCTGCCTGTGTTCTCCTTTAGGATTTTGATGGACTCCTGTCTCACGTTTATGTCTTTCAACCATTTGGAGTCTATTTTTGTGTGTGGTGTAAGGAAATGGTCCAGTTTTATTCTTCTGCATGTGGCTGTCCAATTTTCCCAACACCATTTGTTGAAGAGACTGTCTTTTTGCCATTGGACATTCTTTCCTGCTTTGTCAAAGATCAGTTGACTATAGAGTTGAGGGTCCGTTTCTGGGCTCTCAATTCTGTTCCATTGATCTATGTGTCTGTTTTTGTGTCAGTACCATACTGTCTTGATGATGACAGCTTGTAATAGAGCTGGAAGTCCGGAATTGTGATGCCGCCAGCTTTGCTTTTCTTTTTCAATATTCCTCTGGCTATTCGGGGTCTCTTCTGGATCCATACAAATTTTAGGATTATTTGTTCCATTTCTTTGAAAAAAGTGGATGGTATTTTGATAGGGATTGCATTGAATGTGTAGATTGCTCTAGGTAGCATTGACATCTTCACAATGTTCGTTCTCCCAATCCATGAGCATGGAACGTTTTTCCATTTCTTTGTGTCTTCTTCAATTTCTTTCATGAGTATTTTATAGTCTTCTGAGTACAGATCCTTTGCCTCTTTGGTTAAATTTATTCCTAGGTATCTTATGGTTTTGGGTGCAATTGTAAATGGGATAGACTCCATGATTTGTCTCTCTTCTGTCTTGTTGTTTGTGTATAGGAATGCCACTGATTTCTGTGCATTGATTTTATAGCCTGCTACTTGACTGAATTCCTGTATGAGTTCTAGCAGTTTTGGGGTGGAGTCTTTTGGGTTTTCCACATAAAGTATCATATCATCTGCAAAGAGTGAGAGTTTGACTTCCTCTTTGCCGATTTGGATGCCTTTGATTTCCTTTTGTTGTCTGATTGCTGTGGCTAGGACTTCTAATACTATGTTGAATAGCAGTGGTGAGAGTGGACATCCCTGCCGCGTTCCTGACCTTAGGGGAAAAGCTCTCAGCTTTTCCCCATTGAGAATGATATTCGCTGTAGGTTTTTCATAGATGGCTTTTATGATATTGAGGTATGTACCCTCTATCCCTATACTCTGAAGAGTTTTGATCAAGAAAGGATGCTGTACTTTGTCAAATGCTTTTTCTGCATCTATTGAGAGGATCATATGATTCTTGTTCTTTCTTTTGTTAATGTATTGTATCACATTGATTGATTTGCGGATGTTGAACCAGCCTTACAGCCCAGGGATAAATCCCACTTGGTCGTGGTGAATAATCCTTTTAATGTACTGTTGGATCCTATTGGCTACTATTTTGGTGAGAATTTTTGCATCCATATTCATCAAGGCTATTGGTCTGTAATTCTCCTTTTTGATGGGGTCTTTGTCTGGTTTTGGGATCAAGGTAATGGTGGCCTCAAAATGAGTTTGGAAGTTTTCCTTCCATTTCTATTTTTTGGAACAGTTTCAGGAGAAGAGGTATTAATTCTTCTTTAAATGTCTGATAGAATTCCCCTCAGAAGCCATCTGGCCCTGGGCTTTTGTTTCTTGGGAGATTTTGGATGACTGCTTCAATTTCCTTAGTGGTTATAGGTCTTTTCAGGTTTTCTATTTCTTCCTGGTTCAATTTTGGTAGTTGATACATCTCTAGGAATGCACCCATTTCTTCCAGGTTATCTAATTTGTTGGCATAGAGTTGCTCATAATATGTTCTTAGAATTGTTTGTATTTCTTTGGTGTTGGTTGTGATCTCTCCTCTTTCATTCATGATTTTGTTGATTTGGGTCATTTCTCTTTTCTTTTTGATCAGTCTGGCCAGGGGTTTAACAATCTTGTTAATTCTTTCAAAGAACCAGCTCCTAGTTTCGGTGATCTGTTCTACTGTTCTTTTGGTTTCTAGTTCATTGATTTCTGCTCTGATCTTTATTATTTCTCTTCTCCTGCTGGGTTTAGGCTTTATTTGCTGTTCTTTCTCCAGCTCATTTAGGTGTAGGGTTAGGTTGTGTATTTGAGACCTTTCCTGTTTCTTGAGAAAGGCTTGTATTGCTATATACTTTCCTCTCAGGACTGCTTTTGCTGTATCCCAAAGATTTTGAACAGTTGTGTTTTCATTTTCATTGGTTTCCATGAATTTTTAAAATTCTTCTTTAATTTCCTGGTTGACCCATTCATTCTTTAGTAGGATGCTCTTTAGCCTCCATATATTTGAGTTCTTTCTGACTTTCCTCTTGTGATTGAGTTCTAGTTTCAAAGCATTGTGGTCTGAAAATATGCAGGGAATGATCCCAATCTTTTGGTACCCGTTGAGACCTGATTTGTGACCCATGATGTGATCAATTCTGGAGAATGTTCCATGGGCACTAGAGAAGAATGTGTATTCCGTTGCTTTGGGATGGAATATTCTGAATAGATCTGTGAAGTCCATTTGTTCCAGTGTTTCATTTAAAGTCTTTATTTCCTTGTTGATCTTTTGCTTAGATGATCTGTCCATTTCAGTGAGGGGGGTGTTAAAGTCCCCCACTATTATTGTATTGTTGTCAATGTGTTTCTTCGCTTTTGTTATTAATTGCCCTATATAATTGGCTGCTCCCATGTTAGGGGTATAGATATTTACAATTGTTAGATCTTCTTGTTGGATAGACCCTTTAAGTAGGATATAGTGTCCTTCCTCATCTCTTATTACAGTCTTTGTTTTAAAATCTAGTTTGTCTGATATAAGGATTGCCACCCTAGCTTTCTTTTGGTGTCCATTAGCATGGTAAATGGTTTTCCACCCCCTCACTTTCAATCTGGGGGTGTCTTTGGGTCTAAAATGAGTCTCTTGCAGACAGCATATTGATGGATCTTGTTTTTTAATCCAATCTGATAGCCTGTGTCTTTTTTTGGGGGGCATTTAGCCCATTTACATTCAGGGTAACTATTGAAAGGTATGAATTTAGTGCCATTGTATTGCCTGTAAGGTGACTGTTACTGTATATTGTCTGTGTTCCTTTTTGATCTTTGCTGCTTTTAGGCTCTCTCTTTGCTTAGAGGACCCCTTTCAATATTTCTTGGAAGGCTGGTTTTGTGTTTGCAAATTCCTTTAGTTTTTGTTTGTTCTGGAAGCTTTTTATCTCTCCTTCTATTTTCAATGACAGCCTAGCTGGATATAGTATTCTTGGCTGCATATTTTTCTCGTTTAGTGCTCTGAAGATATCTTGCCAGGCCTTTCAGGCCTGCCAGGTCTCTGTGGATAGGTCTGTTGCCAATCTAATATTTCTACCATTGTAGGTTACATATCTCTTCTCCCGAGCTGCTTTCAGGATTTTCTCTTTGTCTCTGAGACTCATAAGTTTTAGTATTAGATGTCGGGGTGTTGACCTATTATTATTGATTTTGAGAGGGGTTCTCTGTGCATCCTGGATTTTGATGCCTGTTTCCTTCCTCACATTAGGGAAGTTCTCTGCTATTATTTGCTCCAATATACCTTCTGCCCCTCTCTCTCTCTCTTCTTCTTCTGGGATCCCAATTATTCTAATGTTGTTTCGTCTTATCGTATCACTTATCTCTCGAATTCTGCCCTCGTGATCCTGTAGTTGTTTTTCTCTGTTTTTCTCAGCCTCTTTATTTTCCATCATTTGGTCTTCTATATCACTGATTCTCTCTTCTGCCTCATTTATCCTAGCAGTTAGTGCCCCCATTTTTGATTGCACCTCATCAATAGCCTTTTTGATTTCGACTTGGTTAGACTTTAGTTCTTTTATTTCTCCAGAAAGGGTTTCTCTAATAACTTCCACGCTTTTTTCAAGCCCAGCGAGTATCTTTAAAGTCATGATTCTGAACTCTAGGTCCGACATCGTACTAATGTCCATATTGAGTAGGTCCCTGGCTGACGGTACTTCCTCTTGTTCTTTTTGCTGAGGTGATTTTTTTCGTCTTGTCATTTTGTCCAGAGGAGAATAGATGAATGAGAGAACAAAATGCTAACTGGTTAACAACCTCCCCAGCAAATATACTCTATAGAAATCAGAAAAGACCTGAAACCAGGGGAAAAGAAAGGGAAAGAAAGAAAAAAGAAAGAGTGGAAAAAAAAAGATAAAAACAAAAGCAGAACAATACAAAAAAGCAGAATATGATCAAATATGATCAGGCCAGTGCATAGATCAGTGCCACACACTAGATTTTGGGCGTATTTTGGTCTGTTAGAAAAAAGTGCCTCCTAAAATTTTGAAGGAAGAAAGACATATATGTAGAAAATAAGGGTTGATACAATGAAGGGATGGAAGATGACTGTAAAGATGAAAATTATAAAAGATTTTATAAAAGGAATTGATAAGATAAGAAGTTGTTTGAAAAAAGGAAGAAGAAGATTTAAGAAAAAAAAAAGGGAGAGAATGTGATCAGGTAGGAGACTAGAACAAAGCCATTCACTAGTGTTTTAGGGTATATTTTTATCTGTTAGAAGAAACTGTATCTCAAAATTTTAAAGAGAGAACAACTTATATATATATATATGCCAAAAATAAGGGTAACTACTATGAAGGGATAAAATATGACTCTAAAAATGAAAAATAAAAAATGTTTTTTCTAAAAAAGGGATTGATAAGATGTTGGTTGAAAAAGGGAAAAAGAAAAATAAAAAAAAACAGTTAACAAAAATTAACTTTGAACTAATGAATCATGGTAAAAGAAGCTATGAATTCTATGTGCAGTATTCCCCTAGCGCTGGAGTTCTCCAGTTCTCCTTGATCGGTAAACTTGGTCTTGGCTTGCTGGCTGTTCGTGCTGATATTCTGGGGGAGGGGCCTGTTGCCGTGGTTTCCAAATGTCTTTGCCGGTGGCTGAATTGCCCCGCCCTTGTCGGTCTGGGCTAAGCAAGCTGCTTGGGTTTGCTCTCAAGAGCTTTTGTTCCCTGCAAGCTCTCGGTACAGCTTTGGAGGACCAGGGCGAAAATGGTGGCGTCCCAATCTCCACCCAGGGGAGCTGAGAACTTGGGGCCCCGCTCCTCAGTGCACCCCTAGAGAAAAGCAGTCACTCCCGTCTCCCCGGTCTCCGGCCGCACTCCGTGCTCACCCGGCCTGTGACCGAGCGTTGATATCTCTGGCACCCGACCCCGTGTGGAGTTTCCAAACCCAGCAGATCCCTGCGATGCATTCCTGCCCCGCTTCTCCCCAGGGAGAAATGAGTCTCCCCAGCTCTGCCGCTTGTTGGGTCCCTGCTGGAGGAGCAGTGGCCCGACTGGGCCGCGGATCACAGTTTATGGCAACCCCGAGCTGAGAGCCCGCACCTCAGCTCCATCTCTGCAGCCGGCTTTCCCGCTCCAATACCTGGGAGCTCTGCCACACTCAGGCACCCCCGGTCTTTCTGTGACCCCGAGGGTCCTGAGACCACACTGTCCCGGGAGGATTCCACCCCCCATTTAGCCACTGGAGCGACGTCCCTCAGCAGAGCCAACCTCTAAAATGTCTCATTTTGTGCTCCGCGGCTCTAGCACTTGCCAGAAGCGGCCGGCGGAGGCCCCCTCCCCTGCCGTCTATCCTCCCGAATATCGCCTCGGATTCACTTCTCCGCACGTCCTACCTTCCAGTAAGTGGTCGCTTCTCTGTTCAGAGAGTTGTTGCTACTCTCCTCTTCGATCTCCTGTTGAGTTCGTAGGTGTTCAGAATGGTTTGATCCCTATTCAGCTGAATTCCTGAGACCAGATGAAATCCAGGTCTCCTACTCCTCCGCCATCTTGCTCCGCCCCCCGTTCATAAGTCTTAATAGACTTTTGAAAATAATCCCCTTTTTCTCCAATGTGTGTGAATCTGCCTATGGAACACATTAACACATCATGAATTGAGGCCTAAAAGCTCCATTCTGTGTGTTATTTTGGTGATGTAGCATTTCTTGTTCGAGTAAATGGCCACCATATATTCTAAAGTGAGGACAGATGGAAAAGGGATAGAAGCCAATAGTAAACCGAAGTACTTTAGTATTTAATGTGTGGTTCTAGAAAAATATTTTCTGCTGTGATATTTGTTAAGTATGTTCATAGTTTTCTTTCTTTTTGCTAAATTATAAGTCTCCAATAAGCAGGCTAAACAGAATCTCTGAAAGTGTTGCATTTACAATGTAATTTTTTAGTATTTTGTGACCCATATGCACATTTTTCCACTTAAGTTCTTCACGACTATTTTCATTTGTTTAAAGGAAAAAGTAAGAATTTTCCTTTTAAGAAAACTTGTATTATAATACTTATACTGATATAAGACCATGTTATAATTAATAGATCATTTGGGTCAAAGTCACAAAGATTTCTATGATTTAATTCTAAGGTTGTTGCTTTTGTGGTCTAGCTATTCAGTCTTTACTCTCATTAAAGTTAAAAACAAACAAAAACAGTGGGTTAAAAACCAGACAAAAAATAACCTCTAAGAGTAAGGCGGATTAGAAAAATAGAAACAAATACAATTATATTCTTATTAAGTAAATATTAATAGCATAGCCATCAAATATATTGGTGGTTTCAAAAGTAAAAGTAATTTATTAGAAGGGGGCCAACTATTTCCAAAAAATTTATAGTCTTTAAAGAAATATTTAAGAAATAACAGCAAACATACTGAAAACACGTTTTTTAAGTATGGCTTAAACTTTCCAAAAGGTTTCTGCTACTACCATTAAAATTAAAATTAACTAGCCATTGTGTTCACCTGACATGTAATAATATAGTGCAGAGAAGCATTATCTTCATTCTAAATATATTTGTTTTTATAAATAATAAAAGACAAAACATGTATTTAATAGCAACAATGGTTTTTAGAGCTTTCTGCTAAATATGAGAATAATTTGATCATTTTTCTGAATCCTTTTTCCTTCTTGTTTGGTTTCTCACCAGCATTTTCTATGGGGACATTTCTTGCTATGGCTAATCACTTATTTTGCAAACAGCCCTTTTTTTCAAATTATAAAGATTGATTATACAGTTGGACAGTACAAACATACAAATTTAAATGTCTGAAAAAATTGTTTTTCACCATGTTGACTAATCAAGGTGACAAATTTGAGTGTATGTATGTGTGTGTGTGTGTGTGTGTGTGTGTGTGTGTGTATGTATGTGTATATAGATAGGTCATTGACCCTGTCAGTAATTGGGATGGACTCCATGAAATTGAAAGCTATTTGCTCATAATCTGGAAACCATACATTCAAGCTATTCTAATTCTTCTCATTTCTTTTCCTTGTTTGGAAGGTTGCATACACTAAGCTAGGGACTCTCAAGCTATGCTTTTGCTGCATATGGATATTCTGTTATCAAATTTACACAAGGAGCATTTTCCAAATTCATGGAGAAGAAAAGAAGAAAGAGCATTTTCTAAATTAAGTGCAATTTCTTAACCCTTTGTCAACTGCTATGAGAGCTTGCAATTACATAATGAGAGTAACAAAATGATTTTTATTTTGAATTATAAAATCCAATGTCAGTATTTCCTAGTGTTTGGCAAAGAATGCTTTGACTTCCAGATATTGAACCACATGAACACTGAGAATTTCTGCGCTAAGGTTTTAATTTGATACTTCCTCAGTCTCTTCATTTGACTCACATTTTCTTCCCTCCAGAATACTGATTTACTTTCTTGCTGCTATGGATTGCAGTGAAGTAATTCTAACTATTGTCTCTATGGCTAGCCTTAATTTAACTGTTCTGCCCAAGGAAAAACATGTAAGCATTTCTCCTCACACTCATTTCTCCAGTAAGAGAAACTGTTTGAAAATCACTGCGCCCCCGCCCCCTCCCCCAATGTCTGCTCCTATTTTCCTCTTCCAACACAGAAGGCATCTTAGATTAGATTCTCTGGGAACAGACTCTGAGGCGCAGATTTACATGCAGAAAGTTTATGGGGGCTACTCCCAGGAATAACATCTGTGAGGAGGGAGGGAAGGAGGCAGGACTGTAGGGAAAGAAGGGAAGTGCAGTATGGTTGGAATAATGACCTCAGCATATCCCACAAGGAACTCTGGAGTTGGGGTGACCATCAGAAATGTCCCAAATTGAGGCGTGAGCTTGGGGTGTTTTACTCTCACTTCTGACAGGTCTTTGAATGAGTGCTATTTCAAGGGAGGCATATGACCTTGGGTGAGGCAGTTCCCTTTGACCTTCCAGGGTATTCCTCGCAGTGCCAGCAGAAATGCCTTGGGCCCAAAGGCAGGTTGTAGGGGTGATGAGCAAAAGCATACAACTGACTTTACTGATGAGAGTCAAGTCTGGAAAATTTGCTGGTGTTTCATTTAACTAATTGCCATGACATAGCTTTCCATGTAAAGACAGTGCCATTTTGTTTTTAACCATTAAAATCTTTTAAGACAAATAGTGTAAGGTATTTAATAAATTAGTTTCAGTTATTTGTATCTAAGTATACAGATAGGGATAGATACAAATGTGGATATGGTCTTATGAAATAAATACTAGCATTTTAAAAGCAATTCCCAAATTCAGGTGATAGCCAATACCCAAATAATGTTGCATCTTGTGCAGAATAGGTGAATTTTTTTAAATTATAAGTGTTTTATTTTCCAATATTATCTAGACAAACTAAGTATTATAAATGCATTTTCTTACACTTCTCTGACCTGAAGCATAAGGAATATAAAATCTAAGACAAGAAAATATCAAATATTATTTATATCTCAATACTAATTATACTGAACTATAATATATGTTGATAACAGGAATCATTGTTTTCTTCTTAAGAAATATTTAATTGGAATCAAAATTGGGGAAAGCTACTTTAGTATTATAACAGAATACATAAACCGTAAATTTATTTTTAGAAATTTTATAAACTCTGTTATGAGAATTAAAATTTTATTATGATTTTCAATCAAAATTATTTTTTTAACTTTTTATTGTTAGGTTAATCACCATACATTACATCATCAATTTTTGATGTAGTGTTCCATGATTCATTGTTTGTACATAACACCCAGTGCTCTACGCAGAACGTGCCCTCTTTAATACCCGTCACCAGGCTAACCCATTCCCCTACCCCCTCACCTCTAGAACCCTCAGTTTGTTTTTCAGAGTCCATCATCTCTCGTGGTTCGTCTCCCCTTCTGATTTATCCCCCTTCATTCTTCCCCTCCTGCTATCTTCTTCTTCTTCTTTTTTTCTTAACATATATTGCATTATTTGTTTCAGAGGTACAGATCTGTGATTCAACAGTCTTGCACAATTCACAGCGCTCACCATAGCACATACCCTCCGGAGCGTAACTTTGATTTGTACCGTATATTTCTTCTCTTCCTGTACTCCGATAGCTAAGTGAGATTTCTACCTCAATATAATTATAGCAGATTCCATCACTTGTGATGAAATAAACCTGCTATGCGTTTTGCTGAAGTGAGTATAAAACTGGAATATCCATTTGTGATTCTTACATTTATTCACTCAAAAATATTTATTATTCACCTACTATGCACATCACATTTGGCCTTAACATGTTGGAACTTTGAAAGTCTGTTGAAGAATTATGTATCTCAGAAAGGTGAGTAGAATTGATGATTAATATATTCACTTTAATGAAGATCCAAATTAGCTTTTTCTAATATCTAGAAAATATACAAAGTTATTAATTGAATTACATATATTTAAATAAGTAGTGTCAAATAATTTCTATTATTTAGTCATCTATTGTGTCATGTGTTTGGTTTGTAAAAAATCATCTACATTTGATGAGGAGCAAAGCATTGTCTTAATTTCTGGTGGCATCTCATTCGTACTCTTGTTTTAGGTAAAAGTTACTATAGAAAGGTAAACAATTCCAGAAAAATGGTAGTACATTTGCAGTTTAAAATTTTGCTAAAAGTCAAAACTATTGAAGCCTCAGACTGTTCACTATAGTGGCAAGTTGAAGTTGGAACAGTTACATAATTTTTTTAGTCATGTGGAGCAGTAATAGTCATTTACTGCTTGAATAGTGAATTGTAACTTCTGGTAGTAACAGTCCTACTGAGTCACATCTTACAATTGGAAAAGTCAGACTCTTATGTCAGAAACACATTTGTATGTTACATTTGCAATGTGTTGGCACTGGCACTTATAGAATTTAGGAAAGTTTATGCTCTTGTACAATTTATATAGGTAATGGATTTATTCATCCTCTTTTTTTTTTTTTTTAAGATTTATTTAAGCGTGTGTGTGAGAGAGAGAGAGAACACCCAAGCCAGGGTAGGGGCAGAGGGAGAGGGAGAAAGAGAATCCTTAAGCAGACTCCCAGCCAAGTATAGAGCCCAACAGGGGGCTTGATCTCACCACCCTGAGATCATGACCTGAGCCAAAACCGAGTCAGACGCTCAACTGACTGAGCCACCCAGGCGTCCCCCCATTTTTTCTTTTTATATGTAACATTAATTTAGGTGATACCCTACATTTAAGAGTATTTTTAGTTATATAGTAGTCATTACTACTATTTGCTTTAAGGAAAGAAAAAGTAGACAATATATGTTTAAAAAATCAGATCATAATAGGTTAAATTTCACATTTTGAAAGATATTATGAACTTTCACCTGCCACAAATGTCATCTACAAGTGCTCTAACACAAGTGTATTCTGCAGTGGGAAAATTTGTACATTCCTGAGTTATGCACGAGTCTCCTATGAAATACTGAGACTACCCGTCTCTTCTTTCAGAAAAGGCTGCAACCAGTTTACTCTCCTTGTCACCACTGGGTCTGGAATAGCAAATGGAAGTTAATTCTTTTTAATGGACTATTACCATAGAATAATTGATAGAAATTTCAATGAATAAAAAGAACCATTGGCTAAGAAAATATCATGGCTAGGGAAATATTAATTATATTATTCTAAATATTATGATTTATCAAAAGCATATTCATAAACAAATAGACAAATTAAAAGCTGTTAATAAAAATTACCTATAGATATGCTTCACGAATTTACTTTAAAGTGTCATATCTGATTAAGGGCCATGTCACTTAGAGAACCCTGAATCCAAACTTAACTTAGGGTTCTATACTCATGAAGCAACTCCTGAAATACAGTACTTATTTTTAACTGGTAATTACACCATACACACACACACACACACACACACACACACACACACACACACACACACACACACACACACACACACACACACGCACACGAACACACACACGCACACGAACACACACACACACGTAAAATGGTGATAAGGATTCTAGTGAAATAGAACTCTTCTGTACAGTACCTCATGTTATATAATTAAAGTATGCTGTGTCATCATTCTGAATGTACTTGTAGTCCAGGTTCTTTTAGGTAAAATATTGCTCAAGGTATTTCACTTCTGAGTTTTGAGCCCAGCTGAAAAGAATAATTACAAAGTAATGTCCAGGTGAAGTAGAATCATGTCCTTCTGAGTTTTGCTTTGCTTAATCTATTTAAAATTACTCTCAGTTGGACTTGCCCAAGCTTTAACCATAAAAAGCTGAAAATCACCATAATTTACAAAAAATATATAATGCCTATATTTGACTAACTGTATATTAATGGTAGGTTTGGTTTCGAAATATTTTTAGCATGTTTCCCTTGTACAAGATTTAGATGCTTTGCAGAGACATAAAAGACGACAGGTTAATTAAATATTGGAGATGTGCCCAAACAGATACCTCCTCATCACAGGGTTCAGCAGGTGCTTCCATCTCAAGTGTTATATCTCAGTTGTAGGTAGGTTCACAAACTAATTAGGATCATACTGGATGATTGGTTATTAACTTGAATAATTTGGTATTCAGTGTTTAGGAATATTAGCATGAGATAACACTGGAAGAGCATGCAAATATTTATTAATAAAGTTTGTATTAACTCACACAAGCACTATGTTTGTTTCTTTCAAAATTTCACTTAAAATGAGCAGAAGTAGCACATGGGGAAACAAAGATACCAAAATCTATCTCACAAGAAGCAACCCAAGGTAAATCTAAGAAATCACAATTTATTAAACTTGTGATGATGGGGTTCAAGAGTTGGTATGTTGCATAGTTAGCTTTGTCTGAATATCATTAGTTCCTGGGTCATTTTTTTTTTGACAGACTGAATTATCTGAGTTATAATCAGGCTTACACTGGAGTCTCAGAATTCTAGGAACTTCCTTGAATTTCCTAGTCAGATTATCTTTATATTTTCTTTTTCATCTCTTTATCATGCCCAAATTTCCATAGACTAAGATCTCTTTTTTTTTTAAAGATTTTTTTTATTTATTTGAGAGAGAATGAGAGATAGCACGAGAGGGAGGAGGGTCAGAGGGAGAAGCAGACTCCCCGCCGAGGAGGGAGCCCGATGCGGGACTCGATCCTGGGACTCCAGGATCATGACCTGAACAGAAGGCAGTTGCTTAACCAACTGAGCCACCCAGGCGCCCCAGACTAAGATCTCTTTGAGGACCATTATCTTTCATGTTTGTCACTCTAGAATCAGAATAATTATAAAAGAAACTCATTAAATATTTAAGGTAAATTAATAACAGATTACAATGTTAGTTATAGATTGCTTACTTAAATTTATAATTTTTGTATTATTGTAATTTAGAATTAATAACATATTATATGAATTGAATTTTAGTAGGCAAATTTTATGTGTTGAGCTCAATTGTCAAACACATCTTTATTCCTTACACAGAACCTCTCATATATCCTATATCTTTATGGCTTTTCAGTGAGTCACACATACAAATACATACTATAAACACTGATTACATTTTATAACATTTTTCTTTATTCCGAAGGGCAATTAAGTCTCATTTCTGTGAACCCAGCCCATACCATATTAATAAATCTATATTAATAGAGCACTTTAAAAGAATCATAAAAAGAAAGAGTAAATCACACAAAAATTCATTTATATTTACCATTTAGAATCTCTCCACTCAAAGGCATGCATATTTTATAAGGAAATTGTAACTGCACCAGATATTAGAAAATTATAACTCTGTTTGGCCATGTGTTACCAGACAAATGTACCAGTTCTGGGTCCCAAAATGGTGAAATACCTTCAAGCCAATCTGAAAGAAATAATAACAATTTGGAATAATGTGTGCTTAGTTTCCATTTTACACCTCTGAGTGCACTATTAATTTTGTGGTTAAAGGGCTATTACAGAAAAGAACAGAATGAAGTAATATTCAGCAGGTGCTAGGCAATATGTGCACACGATAAGCATCAGGGAGCCACCTGGGTTTGTCTAACTCCAGCCAAATCAATCTTTTATCCAATAGTAAAAGATGTTTCAGACATAGAGGGAAAGAGAGCACAGTATTGCACATTATTCCTAATGCAGTGGTATACTTCTAGTGCAGATTAACTATTTGGGATCTCGATGTCTGTCTCTCTCTCCATTTGTCTTTGCGTGTGTGTGTGTGTGTGTGTGTATGAAAATATCTGTATATGTATACAGATATATCTATATGAAAATATCTATATAGATGAAGATAACTCTATATTTCTATATGCCTTCTTCAAAAGTTGAAATGTCCTAAAAAGAACTAGCTAGGCTGGACACACTAGATACAGCCTTTTGTTTCTTTAGTATTTTAAGAAGGAAAATGTGTATTGTTCCCCAAGCAATAGCAATCAGTAAGCATTTATAGCATGCTTATTAATATTGTTGAACATTATTAATGGTGGCTAAATCTGTGTAATTGGTGTCAGATTATATAATTAATTTATTCAGCAAAGAATCAGAGTTTGAGCAGTGTCCAAGAGAGTTGCTACTCTGTGGTACGAGATTCAGCTCATTATGTCTCAGCTTCCCTTCATTTATAAAATAGAAACAATAAGAGTTTCACTTAATATGGTTATTTAGGAAGATATAACAAGCTGATACAAAGAAAGTTCTTGGAAGAATGTCTACTACCACTTAGTAAGCACTGAGTATGTGGTAGATTATAGATAACATGCTAATTTTCTATTTTGATTAAAAAGATAAACTCTGATTAAATCTTCTTATACCAAATGCCTGTCCAAACTTCTTAGTTTATTAGATACTACTTCAGGGGAAAGACAGGTATTTACCAGGGGTTAGAATATTTTTTCCCTGAAATAATATTACTTTGATAGACATGGATCTTATCTTTGTGAAGGCACTCTTTGCAGTAGGAAAGATGAGCAGGATAACTTTTAAGATTATGTCTTTGTCATTCAAACTTTCTTTTTTTTGTCTTTTCTATTGTCAGTAGCTTTTTTATTCCTCGGGGGGTAGAAGAGGTGGCACACATCTTTGACATCACCTCACAGATGATGATGCTGTTTATAAACTAGAGCATCTCTGAGAAATGGTTGAATATCAATGTACAGTTTGCCTAACTTGTGGAAGGTATGAGAAAATGTAATAAAAGGGATACAAATGTTATTTCCAGTTTCCCGGTGGGTATTAAAGCCGAGCAATTGAATGCTTTCAACCTTGGTAAAAAATAAGAGACTTGAGATATAATCAAGTTTTATGATTTTGGTGACATCCTTAAATTTTCTGGGCCATTGTGTTATGTTAACAGTGAAGATGCTGGTTTAGTAAGGTACTGTTTAGCACTAAAACGTTGCTGTTTTAGTATACTTTCTGTAAGTTAAAAAAAAATGTCTCCTTTTACAGTTTCCTCCAGTAGATGTAGAGTGGCAATCACTACTATCATTTTCGTCTTTGAGTAGATAACACTTACATAAAATTTTAAAAGAAAACATGAAATATTCTAAATATTTCATAATCATGTTAATTATAAAATATTTTAAATTACTTGAAGTTGCAGATGCAAACGTTTCTGTTACTGTTCAACTGTAGGATGGAAAGTCTTAATTCTTTGAAATATCAGTATCAGTTTTCTGAGCTCATTATAACTAAATACTTTTTTTAATGAAAAGTGTCAATAAAAATCCCAGGTGTAAATGGTTGTGTTTTTAAGAGTGTGGATCGATAATGTATCAATGTTTTGTTTCCTACTTCATTAGATCTCTGCCTCCAAAGAAAGTTATAAATTATTAATTATAGATGTTTTCTGAATATGGGCAGTCCCATTCTTCATTGCACAAACTAAGTTGAAGAAAGTAAATTGAAATGTATTGACAAATTAAGAAAACTTTATTAGAGGAAGAAGACTTTTTTTCTTAGTCTAAAAAGTTTATTTAGAGAATATGCATGAATTTAGTTTTTAAACCAAATTTATTACATAATGTGCTAAAGCAGTGAACATGCTTTAAACCATGTTCGTCTTTCTTTAGGCAGAAAATAAAGAAGTCTCATTTACAATTTAATTCTAATCCATTTGACTTGACAAGTTAAATGTGAGAACGTAAATAGAAAACCTGAAGGGAAGAGGAAAAAATCTCTTGGAAACAGACTATTTTTTTTTTTTTTTTGTGCTACTCTGTTAACATGTCAAGAGAAGAAGGGTCTGAGAGAACTCAGGGTTAGAATGATTTATGGTGATTCATTCATTTTAATTATCCTTTTAAAGTTTTGAATAAACACTACTGAAACTCTCTTGGTTTCTCTCTTTTTGGTTAATGGGCCTTTTGTAAGAACATTGCATTATAATTAAGTGATCAAATTCAGGCTGTTACAATAGAAAAAGCTATAAACTGCTTTTAGATTTCAGGAAGTACAAAATCATCTCATTTCCTCTGATACCATAACTTTTATTATTTGATTCATGCTTCTTCAACGGTTCTACCTAGTTTGTAAAACAGACCTTAGGTAATACTGATGAAATAGAATGTATAGAAAGCTGAAGACACTAGAAACAAATATAAGATTATTTCTGGGATGATCATGAGAATCAACTGAGATTCCAGAAGAAAGATACTTGGTCATGGAGAAGACAATAAAGAAGAGCTCAAAAATATTGCTCATTTATTTCAGCACTATAGAAGTTTTCAAATCCAGTCTTACTGCTTAGGAAATGAATGTCTGAACCACAAATAATGGTCTTTTATTTTTAGAAGTTATCCAGGATTAGATATAATGATGCCTTTATGTGCTTCAAAGTAACTTATTCCCGCAAGCAATCATGATAAATAGAAAAGCCCACCATCATCTGAAACATTTAACTCTTCTATTGAGTTTCCCAAGTGTGTACTTATTTTCCCCAAAGTTAGATTAAAAACAATGGTATAAAAACATTTCTGTGTCTTACACTATTCTAGTTTCTCTTAGGTATAAACAATAAATTTCCCCAGTGCCTCTCACATTTCCAGATTTTATTCCAAAAGAGTGCACAAACTAGTTAAGAAAAATGCATTTATTAAAAAAAAAACCTGGGCATTTTTTTGTTATCTCAGAGGAACACAGTACTTTGCAAAAATTAGAGGCTTGCTTAGACCTGCATTAAAGGCTTTGCCAATAGTAGCATCATACACTTGGTTACTTCTTTGATTTGGTTACTGCTTTGATTTGGACATATATATTTAAAAAAAATGATCCCTGCAAAGTTTAAAAGTCTATAAAAGGGAAGGGACCCTTTATAAGCCATAGAAATTCTATTTCTGTAATTGTAAGGGTTAAAGGAAAGATCTTTTACAAAGATAGACTCAAAGTCTAAGAAGGTAACACCAATTCAACTACCACTAATCTAAAGTGGGGAAGAGCAGAGAAGAGCCTTCAAAGACAGAATAAAATCCCTTGGGGAAAAAGAAACCATTGAGATTGAACGATGGACAGAACTGCATACCATGAAACCTGAAGATATCTGTGGCATTTCAAAATGAAAAAAAAAAAAAAAACATTTCTTAGCTTTCTTACTGGACCAATAAACAGTAGTCTAAACAATAGAGGTATTTGAGAGGCTAAGTCATTTGCAGTTCCTTACTGACGTGTGTGTAAGTCTGTTCTTCAGGAAAATCAGAAAATGAAAAATTAAAATCTCATTTTAACCATCTATTTTATTTTCAGATACTGTGCATTGAAAGGTGCAAACCTCAAGGGATGTATATGTGGGATATGTTAGGACAAGGAGGTCTTAAACTCTGCAATATGACTGACAACAAGGCAGGTGATTTAAAAAGAAGGAAAAATTCTAAGTTACAAGCATGATTAGGGAGAGACTAGGATTGCATTAATTTACACGTCTTTCCGTGTTTCTCCTTGCCCATGCTGGCTCTAACATGCTGTGCCCAGACAAGGACTAATTTTTCTCACCCCTCCTTACATATAGGTGAGACCATTTGAATATTTCTCTTCTAATGAAATTTGAACTGAGGGAATATATGACACTTTGGAGTCAATGGTTTTAATTATTTTCAAGACTTTTTTTTTAATCTCATTTTAAACTCAGCTATGTTGTTGTTGGGAATCCCAGGTGGGTATCCTATAGTAAAATTAAGAGCTGCTTATATAGTACATGAGCATTATGCCACTGGGAAAATTATTTCTCAAGTCACTGCAATAATGTGGCCACTCATAATGACTTCCATGTAACAAAGTTCCAGTATGATCTGCTTGATCTGATATAAGTTCTGAATTTTAGGGCTTGTGACAACTTTATTTCTCACTTTAATTAATAAAATTGCAATCTGTTTTTTTTTCCCTTCAGTCTCCACTCTTTAGTTAGCATAAGACAGTCCCTGAGGGACTGATTATCCCTGAAAATGGAAAGAAGGGCATCCCAGAGCTTTTAAGGCAGGGGGCCAGATGCAGCCAGCCTTCCCTTTGATCATTTTATTATAATTTACATCTTCATTCTAATGATTTCTAAGATGAGGATATAAATGTGTTTGTTTCCAAATAATCCATTTTTAGAACACTAGTTGAACAATCTTTGCCTTCCTTATACAATGTTAATGTTTCATTTTAAATCAAAAATTGTTATATTGAGTATATACTGATCAGAAGGAAATTTGTCATACTGGTACATAGAAATTTGTGACATCAATAAATACATAAGTTGAATGTTATTAACTTTTTTAATGCATCTGCTTTTATATTACTAGATTTCTCATGCAGTACATTCCCATATTTGGGAGAGGTCATGGTGAATGTGGTAGGCAGAATAATCCCCTAAAAATGTCCAAACGCAATCCCTGGGATGTGTATATTGTTACTTTATATGGCAAAGAGTCAAAGGGTCTTTGATGTGAATAGGGATATGTATTTTGAGATAGGAAATTATCCTGGATTATCCAGTTGATCAAATCTAATCACATGGGTCTTTAAAATTAAGAACCTTTCTTGGCTGAGCTTAGAGACAGATGTGACAATGAAGAATGGTCCAAGAATTGAAATGGTGCTGGCTTTGCAGATGAGAGAAGGAGAGCACAACCTAAAGGATGTGCAGACCTCTGGAAGCTGGAAAAGGCATAGAAACTGATTATCCCCTAGAGCACTCAGGGTAGAACACAGCCCTAGTGACACACAGAAATCTGTGTGGGACTTCCGACTTACAGAAATGTAAAATAACAAGTTTGTGTTGTTTAAGCTGCTAAATTTGTGGTAATGTGTTATGATGGCAGTAGAAAACCAATACAGTAAACAATTCACATCAGTTATAAGAAGGAGCTACCTGTGAAGACATCTTATAGTCATGAAGATGAAGGACAAGAATGAAATAGAAGGAGAACTCGCAGAGAACCAACTGCACAAACAGCATATCATGGAATTCATTATAGGGGTTCTCCTGCTCACTATTGACCTTTAAAGGAGCAGCATCATATGTATACAAAGGACACTCCTTAACAGGACAAAGATTTTATAATCTCAACTTTGGGAAATGAATTAAGATGAAGGGTCTTGTTTGATAAAAGAAGATGCACTGAACATGAAAATATTTAAAGCAGGGTGCCAGCCTGTTTTTTCTCTCAGTGGTATTCTTAGCAACAGTGACAGTAGACAAAGTGTCCATGTTTCTAATTAAAGGAAACTTGGAAGTTCTCACTTGCTGCAGCCAGCCAGCACTCCATGTTCTCCCGCCACTTGTTCTCAGCATCCACTACCTCCACCTCCACAATGCAAGAAGAAATCACTGTGCTCGTCATTGGTAATGGGTCTGGCATGTGCAAGGGAGGCTCTGCTAGAGACGGTGTTCCTTGAGCCGTGTTCCTGTCCATTGTCAGGCAACCCTGAAACCAGGGTGTTATGGTGTGTATGGGCCAGAAGGACTCCTATGAGGGTGAAGAGGCCCAGAGCAAGCGGGGCATCCTGACCCTCAAGTACCCCATTGAACATGGCACTGTCATCAACTGGGATGACATGAAGAAGATACGGACACCACACCTTCTACAACAAGCTGTGCATGACCGCTGAAGAGCACCCAGTCCTTCTGACTGAGGCCCCCCTGA